>NW_024966780.1:0-1485 GCF_019238085.1 Lagopus leucura
AGAGACACATTGGGACCCATAGAGACACGTTGAGACCCATAGAGACACATTGGGACCCATAGAGACACGTTGGGACCCATAAAGGCACGTTGAGACCCATAGAGACACATTGGGACCCATAGAGACACGTTGAGACCCATAGAGACACATTGGGACCCATAGAGACACGTTGGGACCCATAAAGGCACGTTGAGACCCATAGAGGCACATTGAGACCCATAGAGACATGTTAGGACCCATAGAGACACATTGGGACCCATAGAGACACGTTGGGACCCACAGAGACACATTGAGACCCATAGAGACATGTTAGGACCCATAGAGACACATTGGGACCCATAGAGACACGTTGGGACCCATAGAGACAGGTTGGGACCCATAGAGACACATTGAGACCCATAGAGACATGTTAGGACCCATAGAGACACGTTGGGACCCATAGAGACATGTTGGGACCCATAAAGGCACGTTGAGACCCATAGAGGCACATTGAGACCCATAGAGACACGTTGGGTCCCATAGAGACCCGTTGGGACCCATAGAGACACATTGGGACCCATAGAGGCACATTGGGACCCCTAGAGACACGTTGGGACCCATTGCGACCCATAGAGATACGTTGAGACCCATAGAGACACATAGAGATACATTGGGACTCATTGGGACCCACAGAGACACGTTGGGACCCACAGAGACACATTGGGACCCACAGAGACACATTGGGACCCATAGAGACACGTTGGGACCCATAGAGACACATTGGGACCCATAGAGACACGTTGGGACCCATAGAGACACATTGGGACCCATAGAGACACGTTGGGGCCCATAGAGACACATTGGGTCCCATAGAGACACGTTGGGACCCATAGAGACACATTGGGACCCATAGAGACAGGTTGGGATCCATAGAGACACATTGGGACCCACAGAGACACGTTGGGACCCACAGAGACACATTGGGACCCATAGAGACACGTTGGGACTCATAGAGACACATTGGGACCCATAGACACACGTTGGCACCCATAGAATCACAGCATCTCAGAGCTGCAGGGGTCGGAAGGGAGCTGCAGAGCTCATGCAGTCCAACCCCCTGCCCAAGCAGGTTCCCTACAGCATCCCTTCCCTGGCAGCGTTCAGGAGGCGCCTGGATGCGGAGCTGCATGGTGATTTAGTGCTGGTGGTGCTGGTAGCAATGGGGGTGTTGGACTGATGATCCTGCAGCTCGTTTCCAACCTTGCAGTGCTGTGATTCTGTCATTCAGACGCTCCTCTCCGCTGCGCCCCCCTCAGCCGTGCAGCAGGGGATCCCCAGGGCCAGCGCTGCTCTATGCCGCCCCGGGAGGCTCGAAGGAAGCAGCGTGGCTCCATGCGGCCCAGGGCTGAGCTCTGGCCTGGATCAAGGGCTGAAGGGAGGATGTTGGCGTGCTGCTAATTGGCACATGGGTTCTGCTGCTCGTAATTGCAGGAAGCTGCTGCTCAG
>NW_024966781.1:0-5000 GCF_019238085.1 Lagopus leucura
GTGTGGGGACAGGGACCAACGTCAGCATCCAGTGCTGGAACCAGGGCTATGGGGGCTCCTTCCTCCTGCACAAAGATGGGTGCTCAGCCCCCATCCAGCGCCAGGAGCTCCTCTTGGAGGACAAGGCCACCTTCACCATCCTTGAGGTGACCCCGGCTGACAGCGGCACCTATAGGTGCTCCTACCGCCCCTGGGCTCAGCGCTTCCTGTCCTCACCCATTGGGAACAACGTGACTCTGGAGGTGGCACCCACACCTGCACCCCCAGGTGGGTCTGAGCTCCCCATTTGCGCACCCCCCTGCCGTGGATGGCTGGCTGCGTCCCTCCATGCGCTCTGACTGGGGGCTGTGGCTGGCAATAGGGGCACCCAAACCTGCAGAGCCCACGGGTGCTGAGGAGCAGTCCCGTGCCAATCTGGTGCTGGCACTGGTGAGGGGCTTTGTGGCTGTGCTCGTCTTTGGCCTCGGCGTTTTCTTCGTCGTCGATGCCCGCAGCCTCTGGATACGGGCAGATCAGAGCTGTGGTGAGGAAGGATTTCCATGCCCGCCACCCCCTGCTGATTCCCCCACTGTCCCCTGCCTGCACTTCTGTCCCATCCACATCCTCCCAGGTGCCCCTTGATGCCCTTTCAGCCCCTACAGATTCCCTTCAGGGCTCCTTGATTCACGACCCCCCACAACTCCCACCTCCTCCAGTTGCTGACACAGAACCCCCCCAACCCCCCCAAACCCCCCCCGAATGCAGTTCCATGTCAGTGTCTGGGTCAGGGGACCCAAACCCCAGCATTCCCCTTGGGGCCTCACCAACCCCTGCTCATCGTTACCCCAAAGGACCACCAACCCCCGATGGCTTACCCTGACTTTATGAGGAATCTCCCAAACCCAGCTCACAGGGGACTCGAGTTCTGCATCTCCTGCTGAAGCCAGACTCTGGATCTCAGCCTTCACACTCCTGCAGCTCTGCAGGCTCTCAACACATCCCACCCCACACAAAGCACTCACAAAGCCAGAGAAGGGAACCCCAAAAGCTTCACATATGGAACCCCAGTCTTTAACCCTCAGGGATGAGAAATCCAATCCGCTGTGGTCCCACCATCCCTGAACACTGCGGTCCCACACCCAAACCACAGCAGGACCCCCAAACGCCCCCCTTGGGACCCTCAGATAGAAGGACAGCACAACTCCATGCCCGCCCTCTTGAACACCACCCCCAAACCCCATCAGTCCCCCTCCAAAGCCTGTTGCAGACCCCCATGGTGGCACCCCGCTGTTTCCCTGTGTCTCCAGGTTCCCCCGCGGTGACAACAAGCATCTGACCTGCACTGAGATTCCTGCTGTGAGCCCTGGTCTCCGGCCACCCAGGCCAGCTGCCACCCCTCAGCCCCCCATCGTCTCCCCCCGTGGGCACTGGGGGACCCCCACTGATACCCCCACGCCAACGGTGCCTCAGTTTGAAGGGGCTCTGAAAGGGACGCAGCCCAAATTCCCTGCTTGGAGCTCCATCACATCACCATCCACCCTTTCACCCCCAAATCCCCACAAAGCTGACATCCCCAAATCCTCACCTCCTTCCCACACCCACCGGAATTCTCCGCTCTCACCCCCAGATCCTTCCTGATCCCCCTCCAATCCCATCACATCCCTTCAGACCCCAAGCACTCCTTCACCCGCCCCAAAACCCAACTCCATTCCTACAAGACACCCAAATCCAAATCCTTCCCCATCCACCCCACACTCGCACCGACTGCCCACCGACCCCACACTGCTGCCCCCCACCTCCACTCCGACCCCCTGCAGATCCCACCCAGCGTCTCCCTGCTGCCCTCCTGCCCTGCTCTCAGCATCAGCAGCTTTGGAGGCGCCGTGCCGCGCGTCGCTGTGCAAATATCTGCCATGGATGTCGTGACGGCACTCACTGCCATCGCTCTCTGCAGCCTCAGCAAACACATTTTATCACCACCACCTGCGAGTTCTGACCTTCAATCTTCCACCCCCCATCCCGGAGTTCTGGCTGCTTCGTGCACTCATGTGACAGCGGCCACAGATGCGCTGTGCTCCTCGTGCTCAGCAGGGCCATCGCTGCCACCGCAGCCACCTCACCGCCGCAGCTCCTCACACGGCCGCTCTCTGCTCCACGCAACGACAGCCGGCCAACAAAACTCCTTTTCTGACCCGGTTGCTGCGCTTGCTGCCTCTCCAACACGCGCAAGACGAGGCTCCTGCCATGGCAGCAGAGGCTGCAGGGCCCCAGGTGCCGTGAGGTCACCGCGCAGCCTTGGTGCGCCCACCGGTGGCGCTGCTGCACCGCACGAGCACTTCTGGCACAGACGCGTTGCTGACCGACGCGGCGCTGGGAACTCGCTGCTTCACAGCCTTGCGATGCTGTGGCTGCCGACCAGCAGGCAGGAAGGGATGCCTGCAGGAGCCGCGTTTTCTGCTGCCTCCCTTTTGCCAGCTGCACGCTTCCTCCGTTGGACCAGCGCTCTCATCCCCCTGCTGCTCCAGCCCTGCGGCTCCTCGCAACGCACTGTGGTTGCTTTTCTCCCTCCGTCTCTCTCTCTCATCTCCCTGCCCTCCTTCTCTCCATTTTCTCTTTCCTTTCCTCTCTCTTCCTCATTGCCCTTCCAAACGGACTTTACTCTTCTTCTGCAGCAGCCACAACCCACCTTTCCCTGCGAGGAGCAGATCAGGCAGTGGCACCAGTGTCCAAGCATCCTTTATCCGCCTCGCTCCGTGATTCTTCCTGGGACGTCCCCGAATTTTGTTGCAGGGCCGTGGATTGGTTGCTGATGGAAAGCTCAATAAACGCTCTTGTGCTGTTCCTCCGAGTCACTGCCTGACTCTGTTGCCCTGCAGACCCCAGGGAAGCACAGGCTGTCCTTTGGGGGCACTGTGCAGAGAGCCTGGCGTTCTTGTGGGGGGCAGCGTGCCAGGGCACACAGCCACAGCCCTTTGGGGACCTCCTGTGACACCCCAGGGTTGGCAGAGCGTGGGGCGCCTCAAGAGGCCCAGTGTGCAGGGAGCACCTCTCCACTTGTGCCACCACAGAGGGACCCCACAGTGCCACCTCCCCCATGGGCTCCTGTTGCCACATCAGGAGGTGACATCACAGCGTCCTGAGACCAGGGGGAAACTGAAAGCAGCACTCCGGCCACTTCCTGTTCCCCACTGAAGTCTCGCCGTCCCCAGGCTGCTCCTGAATCATGGCACCCATGGCGCTGGCCCTCGTCCTGGGTGAGTGACGATGGGGACGTGGTGCCACAGGGGTTGGTGGCCCTGTGTGACACCAGGACCGTGTCCCTTGCAGGTTGGTGGGTGGCGGCAGCGAGCAGAGCACAGCATGGTGAGTATGGGGGCAGGGGGAGAATGGGGAGAGAGGGAGGGCAGCGTGGGGAGGGGGCCATCAGAGGGGCCCAGGAGGGCGTGCAGGGACAAGGCTGACTGCTGTCCCCTGTCCCAGTGCCCCGACCCTCCCTGTCGCTGCACCCCAGCCACGGGGTGTCCCTGGGGGATGCTGTCACCCTAAGGTGCCACCTGCCCCGGCCGGCTGCACGAGTTGAGCTCTACAAGGAAGAACGCTGGTTACTCGCAAAGCAGGAGGACGTGGACATGGCACAGGATGTGGCTGAGTTCACCTTGGATGGTGTAAAGAAGGAAGATGCAGTGAAATATTGGTGCCAGTACCGGGTGTCAAAGCCACGTGGAACATCGGAGCTGAGTGACCCCGTGGAGCTGGTGCTGACAGGTGAGGGCACAGGGACAATGGTTGGCCCTGAGCTGTCCCCACAGGGCCACGTCCCATTGCTGTCTGCTCTTTGCATACAGATCACACTTATCCCCTGCCTGGCATTTCCATGAGCTCTGGGAGAAACGTGGGGACAGGGACCAATGTCACCATCCAGTGCCGGAACAAATACAATGGGGTCACCTTCCTGCACAAGGACGGGCTCTCAGCCCCTCTCCAGCACCAGAAACCTGATGGTGGGGGCACGGCCACCTTCACCCTCTTTGGGGTGACCCCAGCTGACTCGGGTACCTATAGGTGCTCCTACCACCCTGGGGGTTTGTACCTTCTTTCCTCACCCCTTGGGAAAAACGTGACACTGGAGGTGACCCCCCCGACTGGATCCCAAGGTAAATCTGATCCTCCCCTTCTGTGCTCCCTACGGTGCCCACGGCTGACAGGACACCAAACTCCACTCAGGTGGTGGCCGGGGATGGGAAACCCAAACACCCACATCCCACAGGTGACAACGGATGGCCCCATGGGACCCTGGTGGCCGCCGTGGCTGGGAGCTGCGCTGCTGCCTTTGCCTTCATCCTCGTCCTTGTCGCCTCTTTTCTCCTCGCTGCCCGCAGACGACGGATTCAAAGCCGTGGTGGGGAACAAGCTAAATGCCTTTATTCCCCAATATTATCCCCCACGGATCTCCCCTGGTGCTGTTCAGGCCCTCAATAACCCTACATTTCTCTCCTCCCTTTTACGACTCAGGTGCCACCCCCAGAAGCTACGAGGCCGTGCAGTTCCAGGTCAGTGTCTGGGTCAGGGGACCCCTAACCCCAACCTGCCCCATTGCCCCTCACCCAGACCTTACCTGGGAACCCCAAACCCTGCCTGTGGGGACTGCAAAGAACCCCCTACCTTTTATGGCTTCCCATAACGTTGTGTGCACCCCCATATCCAGACCATGGGGACCCCCAGATCTCCTCCATGCAGATGCCCCCACACCCCAAAATGAAGCCCCCCTGGGATGCTCCAAGCTTTCAACACCCTCAGACCCTATGGGCAGCCCCAAACCACAGCGGGACCCCCAAGCACCACCCCCAATATCACACCCACAGCTTCCCAAAATCGACATCACCCCAGCCCCCCCCCCGCGCCGGGGGGCCCCGGCGCACACAGCCCCCCACACAATGCCATCACCCCCTCAGGCGTTGTTGGCATCCCGTGGTCACCCTGCTGTCCCTGTGTGTCCCCAGGTGCCCCCCGCTGACAGCCAG
>NW_024966782.1:0-376 GCF_019238085.1 Lagopus leucura
AAACCCCCGACCCCATCGCTCAACACCTTTGCCAACACCGCCACCAACCCCATCCCTTCCAACTCCTCCAAAGCCGCGCGGTCGTAAGCAAAGGCGGCCAAAGCCAACAGCACCCTTGGGTGCCAACCCCGAGCTTTTGGGTCCCCCAGGAGGGTTACCAGGGTCCCCAATCCCCCCGCTGCCCTCACCTTGGCCCGGTTGACGGCTTCACGGCACAGAAGGCAAAGAGCTCGCAATGCCGGGCCGCCGCCATGGCAAGGGGCACCGGTGGGGGGCAAACGTTTGCCAATGAGCCCTTGGGTGACGATGGAGCCACCAGGAGCACCAGCATGGCCACCACCACCGACCACGTGGCTGCCGCCAACATGGCCGCCAA
>NW_024966782.1:386-1079 GCF_019238085.1 Lagopus leucura
CACCGACCACGTGGCTGCCGCCAACATGGCCGCCAACCCTATGGCCATTGCCGACGCCATCAGGGCTGCCGCCAACATGGCCGCCAACCCCATTGTCACCACCAACCTCGTCGTGGTCACCCGCACCATCGCGACCACCAACATGGCTGCCAACCCTACGATCGTCACCAACGCCACCGTGGCCGCCAACCCCATGACTGCCACCAACATGGTGGCCAACCCCATGGTCATCACCAACGCCATCATGGCGGCCAGCAACATGGCCGCCACCAACATGGCCGCCAACCCCAGGGCCACCCCCAACTCCATCGCGGCCACCAACATCAACCCGATGGCCGCCACCAACATGGCCGCCAACCCTACGCTCATCACCAACCCCATCATGGCCGCCCACCCCATGGCCACCACCGCCACTGCCACCACGATGGCCGCCATGATGGCCGCCATCCCCACCACGATCTCCATCTCCACCACGATGGCCGCCATGATGGCCGCCACCACCGCCTCCATCCCCACGATGACCCCCATCACCCCCATCACCTCCACCCCCACCACCATGACGACCGCCACAATGGCCGCCACCACCGCCTCCATCCCCACGATGACCCCCATCACCCCCATCACCTCCACCCCCACCACCATGACGACCACCATGATGGCCTCCACCACCCCCATAACCCCCATCACCTCCAC
>NW_024966783.1:0-3672 GCF_019238085.1 Lagopus leucura
TGTGTGCTGAGAGCAAACAGAAGCAAAGGTGAGTGCCTCCAAAGCTGTCCTGAGGCGGCTGGTGCCACGTGTTGCTGTTTCTGTGTTGAGACAAAGTAAGCAGGGATGTCAGTGGTTTGTTCCTGCAAGGGTTTGCAAGCATGCGAAGCAGAGAGCAGGTTAAGGTTAATGAAAGGGATGCTGTGTGGGAGGCGGGGCTGGGAGTGCAGGCAGTGGAATGCAGCAGCGCCTCTGTCAGCGGCCACAAAGGGCCTCACCTGGCAGGTGCTGCCCAGTGGGGGTATAGCTCAGGGGTAGAGCATTTGACTGCAGATCAAGAGGTCCCCGGTTCAAATCCGGGTGCCCCCTCCCCTTGGCCTCTCTTTTTCTGCCCCACAAGTTGCTTTTCAGCTTCTCAGCTGCCTCTTTCTCCCCTCAGCTGTCGGTGCTGCTGTCCCTTGGTGAGCGCAGCAGCGCCCAGGTGCCAAGAGGTGGATTGCCACGGGAAGAGGACTGGCAGTGCAGTGTTGGTGAGCACAGACCTGAGATTTCCTTGAGCACTGCTTTCTGCACTGCAATAATTGGCACTGCATAATTGAATTGACTCCCGTTTGGAATGAGTGGGAAAATTGAGGCTGGGCAGACAGGCAGCAGCAGGGGGTATAGCTCAGTGGTAGAGCATTTGACTGCAGATCAAGAGGTCCCTGGTTCAAATCCGGGTGCCCCCTTGGGCTGTTATTTTTCTCAGGATACTTAAAGGACTGGGAGCTGGGATAAGCACAGTTTGATCATTTTTACCTCCCTGTAAGGCCGATGCAATATGGCTCTGTGTCTCCAGGAAGGGTTATTCTGTTCCTTTTTGGAAGGGCTGCATCTTTTTAAAGCGAGGCTTTTCTCTCCAGCCTTGTGGTGAGCTCAGCTCGATGCTGGTTTTCACATTACAGAACAGCACAGAAGTGACGGCCAAAATTGTTTCAAATGTCCTCTGGGAGTCTGGTGACTCAACTCTTGGTAGCAGCTCTCTGTAGAAGGCAGTGTGAATTTTAGGACACCCAGTGATGCATGAAATGAAGGATTCTAAGCAGCTGGGATCAACTCTGAGCTCTGGGCATAGATTGCTTAAGAATCACCTTGTGCAGATGCTGCTTCAAGGGGGTGTAGCTCAGTGGCAGAGCATTTGACTGCAGATCAAGAGGTCCCTGGTTCAACTCCAGGCGCCCCCTTTGGATTGGGTGCTTTTCCTGAGATAAACACGAGCAGCATTCCTTGTTTTTAGACCCTGTCTGCCTGCGCCTTGCACGGAGAGCCAGCTGCTCTGTCCACATCTGTGTTTTTGATGCTGATCAACTGAACACACACAGTCAAAATGAATATTTGCATCAGTAACACTTTTTTTGTTGTTAATGCAAATGCACAGTGCAATTCTTATTGCCTGTAATTGCTTGTCATGTGAATTAGGAATCAAAGAAAGCTGATCTATAGGAACTGTAACAGCAGACATAAGTGGTCTCTGTGTGTGTTTTTTAGCGCTCCTTGGCCAGGTGCTGCAGCAGGGGGTGTAGCTCAGTGGCAGAGCATTTGACTGCAGATCAAGAGGTCCCTGGTTCAACTCCAGGTGCCCCCTCTTTACCTTCCTTTTCCAACCTTCTTCCAAAATCCTTTGCAGACCAAACGTGGGAGTGCCCTTATTTCTCTGAGGTCTTACAAATCTCCTGCCTCTTACCAGCTGCAGAGTCTCAGTTTTTCCATTTTTCCTGTGGTTTAGCTCAACAATTCATGTATATACAAACAACTCGATGCTAGTGGCAGGAGGAACATCTTGTTTTTCCTGTCTGAATAATTACCATTAACTATACAGGAAGCAGTAAGCACAAGGCCGTTCTACGAAAGGGGACCTGCAGTGGTTTTTGGAGGCAGCTGGAGTGGGAGGGGCAGCGCTCAGCCCGAGCCGGGAGCCGCAGCCAAGCGCTGCTGGCCGTGCCCCGGAGGGGATCGAACCCGGATCCCCGCAGCCGCAGGCAGCCGCGCTGCGCCTGAGCCACGCCCCAGCGCCGGGTCGCCCCGGGCGCGCACTTTCGCGGGCTCACGTAGCCCAGGGGCAAAGCGCCGGGCTGGGAGCCCGGAAGTCGCCGGTTCTAAACCCGCACCGAGCGGTGAGGAACCCGCTCACGACCTGGAAGTTTTGCTCGGAGACACCGCGCTTCGTTACAGACCTCCGGGAAACGGAGTGAGGACGGCACAGCCAGAGGCCTGTATCTCCGGTCATCGCTGCGACCGCGACACGCTGCACTCGGCACCATTAAATGTGTGCATTTACCTCGGATTTATCTCACGTCACTGCTTCATTTTTATTTTTCTTTTCCCGATGAGAACCGGAACCGCAGCGAGGCGCCGGGGCCAGCAGGGCTCCGGTTGTTTCTATCCCCGTCATCCTGCCGAGGTGACGCCTCCAAAGAGCGCCGCGCGGAACGGCGGCGCGTGTTGATGACGTCACGGCACTTCCGGTTCGTGCCCTCGGGCTTCAGGCCGTCCTTAAGGGCCCTGCGGGGTCGATGCGGGGCTGCGGCTGCCGCCTCTGCGCGGTGCGGGGACGGTGTGGAAGCGTGAAGCCGGTGGGGAAAGTGGTGGAGCTGCGGTGGTTTGCGGGGGGAGAAGGCGCTGAGGGTGCGGGCGTTGCCAGGTGAGGGGCGGCGGGCTCCCATGGTGGGCTCGGGGAGTTTGGGGGGAAACCTGCGGCCCTGTGGCGGCTGTAACGGCCTCGGACTGCGGCGCAGGGAAGCTTCCTCTTAATAAGCGCGGGCGCTGTGTCGGAGGAGGCTCGTGACTCATTTTTCCTGTTTTTAATTAAGTGCTGGCCGTGGTATTCTTTAGCTGTGATGCATTTGCTGCTGGCATAAAATATGCGCGTATATTAACATAAAGTTCTGTCTCTTACGCTCAATGTTTGCACTTGTTCACCCATAGTGCCTTTAACTTTAGGACTCTGGCACAGAGGAAAAGAAAGTCAGCTATGTGTACTAAAGCTTCTGAGGTGGGCTTAACTTGTGAGATTCCTGCGTGCTCCCCCCTCCAGTTACTCCTTTAAGTGCTGCTGAGGATCTCGTAGGAAAGCAGCATCTGCACTGCTGCACATTCAAACAGTACATAACCTCTTTTCGGCCTTATTTCTCCATGTGGCCCTGTTCCAAATTGCTGTAGGATGCAACGCTTTGAAATGGTTGGCAGAAATCTGCTTTTCTGCAAAAACTGGCTCTTTCCCTCAGGTTTATGCATAGTTAGCTCTCTGTCACTGAAGGCTTTCAAACCTCACCTTTTGTTCTTTCTCACATTGCCTGCAGCAAAATGCTCAGACATCCAGAGAGTGGTGGGCAGTGGATTAATTCTGTAACTAAGGGGCAGAACAGAGGCACTTTAACAGCAGACATCTGGGTGTTGCAGGTACGTGTCCACCTCACACCTCTACAGAAGGGCTTACTTGGAGTCGAATGCTTTGCCTGAGGAAAAAGAAGTCGTGTGAAAAACCTTTTTTTCCCTACTCAGGGCATGGCACAGCAGTGAGCTGTAAGAGGTTGGGTGTTTGCTTTCCCTTTAACCAGGGCTGAAGGCAGACAGCAGGGGAGGCTGCAGGCAGTGAAGGAGCCGCAGTGTGAGGCAGCAGCTGTGGGAGATGTGTGTGCTGAGAGCAAACAGAAG
>NW_024966784.1:0-11704 GCF_019238085.1 Lagopus leucura
TCTTACTGCTGCATTATTCTACAGCCAGTTGTTCTTACATGTCCTTCACAGATTGATTAGCCTGAAATAGTCCCTACTGATTTCTTTGGTGTTTCTCGTTGTTTAGTTCATTGTGTACTTACATTTTTTTTCCCCTTTACCCCTGGTCATGTGTAGTATATAGTACTCTTACAGGTACAAACTCACTGGACAGAGCCTAAGATTTCTAGTTACTCTGTTTCCTTCTCTTCTGTGGCCTCAATCAAATTCCAGGGAAATGCAGGTGGTAAGGGAAAAGCTATTGAAGTGTGTTCCCAGACTAATCACTTCGCCTTCCCTTCCCGTGATGTTGTAGAACTTTATGCATTGCAACAAGAGTAAGCTTGAATCAGTTGAATGGTCAGCGAGTCAGGTAATATAAACCAGTATGGGCCTGAACAGTGCAATGCTGGAATAAATTCATTCATACGTGAACCCACAACACACACAACAGGTTCTAAGTAGAAACATTTGTTTGGTCTGACTTCCACTGTCATAAATCTGCACATCTGGATTTCCTACTTGGAAATGTCTCTCATTTTGCTGCAAAAATTTCATACTTGGTGAGTGGCTTAAAATGTTAATGGAAATTAGGCTGGAAATTGATAGGTCACAAGCTATGTATTAAATGCCAGAGTTTGATGTTCAGACAACTGTATTTCTTTCAGACTTGCTTTTTAGCTTGATAATCTTCAAGTCATTTGCAAAACCTTCTACTTTTATGCATTTTTTTTAATTAATTGAAGCAACTTTCAGCTCATGCAATATATATTTCTTTAAGCACATATGTTCTTTTCACTGAAGGTGTTAATTTGAAAGGCAGTAGCTGAGGGATATGTGTTGTTATCTACTCAGTGTAAAAACATAAGGAACTGTTTATCAAGCAGTGTATCTTAGTATGTGTTATTCAGGTGCTATTGTAAAAAATAAAAAAAAAAAAATTGTGATTCTTCTAAAGAATCTGTAACTTCATCTTAGCAAAAATCTTTAAAGATGTTTTTAGTTAGTAATCATTAGGATAAGAGAATGCCTTTTTCAGAGCATATCACTAGTTAATGTTAGTACTGAAGTCCTATAGACAGCAGCAGTGCTGCCTACTTGCAATTTTGCCATCTCAACTCAGGATCTTATGTATAGAAGTATTTTACATGAGAAAAGAGATCATTTTTTTTTACATTGGAATTTTACAGATTACCAGATAAAGTGTGTGTCAGTATTGTTGCCATACAAGTATACTTAAAAATCTGTCACAGTCTTTTGCTGGTTCATTTTTCTTAATTATATGGGTATGATTAAGGGGTAGATAGCTG
The DNA here is from genome assembly GCF_019238085.1 of Lagopus leucura. Taxonomy (NCBI): domain Eukaryota; kingdom Metazoa; phylum Chordata; class Aves; order Galliformes; family Phasianidae; genus Lagopus; species Lagopus leucura. The sequence goes on from NW_024966784.1 coordinate 1,329, forward strand.
TTGGTTCAACAAAATGACAGAAATCAGTCTGATGAATTGATTATGTTTTGAAAATTATTTTCAGAAATAGTAAATGTAGTTTAATGCCAACTGCCTGTTTTTCTAGAGAAGCCAGAAACTGAAGATTATAAATTGTAATTCTGGCAATTACAGAGTAAAGAAAAGTATGAAATAAAGTTTAGTTTTGCTCAAGACTTTTACTGCTTTCTGTGTGAGTAGACATGAATGTTTTTATCGGGTTTGATTTCTCTTTCAGGACAAACATGTGCTGGCAGTGGTAACAATAGACAAGATGTTGGAAAAACTGAGGAAGTGCAATGAATTTCTGGAGATAATTCTCAAGGGACTTAACGAATACCTAGAGAAGAAGCGCCTGTTTTTCCCAAGATTCTTTTTTTTATCTAATGATGAACTCCTTGAGATTCTTTCAGAGACCAAAGATCCTACCCGGTACCGTAGTATTTAGTAGATGCATTTGTGACTCGTTGTGCATGCAGACAGGCTTGCCATATTGTTTCTCTGTTTCTCTATAAGTTGTTTTTTTTTCCCCACTGACAACCATGGCGTTAAGAATGTACTAGGTTGGATTTTGTATTAGGCAAATGCAGAATGATTTTTAATGCAAGTAATTGAATTCTTCTTTGTTTCCTAAACTAGTAACCTTTCTGTACACAGTTTTTCAGAAAATTCAAGAGTCCAATTAATAATTCATAGTGAAATTAGCATACTGTGTTGTTTTTTTCCCAGTGGAAAATTGAACATCAGGTAGGATCCATACACTGCTGTTTCATTCCCATTGTTCAGATCTGATAGCGTCCAGTGCAAGGCCATGCAAGGATAAGAATTAAAATAATAAACAATCTTCTAATTACTAAGCAATATTAATGCAGTGCAATTAATAGGGTTGTTTTACTTAAATTCATTAATATTTACAATAGTTCTGTGGAAAAGTATAAATAATGAAACTTTATGCACTTTAGGTGGATTAACTGTTAAAGAGAGGATTCCTATTTGTCTTTTTGGATTATATATTACAGAAGACATAAGTAATATTGTACATCTTTAACTGGTCCTCTCAGAGTCGTGCAGTGGGCTTCTTGTAGGTGTAATACAAAAGAGCTACTGTTGAGGATAATAATTTTATTAATAAGCTTAAAGCAACCTTTAATTTCTTTGAAAGTATTTTTTGTGAAAAGTTAGATCTACTTTTCTTAAATTGGAAAGGAAACAATGTCAGAAGCTGTTCAATACTAGTTTTGATTTCTAGAGTACAGCCTCACCTGAAAAAGTGTTTTGAAGGAATTGCAAGAGTGGTGTTTACTGATGTGTTAGATATTACACACATTAAAAGTAGTGAAGGAGAGACTGTGAAACTCACACAGACCATTTCAACCTCTGAAGCTAGAGGTCAAGTTGAAAGATGGCTCCTGGAACTGGAGGCAGCTATGCTGAATTCTGTCCACAAGGTAACAAATCATAAAGCTTTTATTTTTCTCTGGAACATGAAAAAAATAGTAAGGTGATTGATGTGTAGCTGTTTAAAGATTGAAAGTACTTAGTTGTGGCAGTTGTGCTGTGTGTCCAGCACAAAAACAGCTACGTTTAGGACATGAGAAAATGGCTCATAGAATGCAAGGAAACAGCCTCAAGTTGTGCCAGAGGAGGTTTGGATTGGATATCAGGGAGAATTTATTCATGCAAAAAGGGGCAGTGCATTGGAATAGGCTACCCAGGACAGTGATGGAGTCTGCATCCCTGGAAGCATTTAAGAAATGTGTCTGTGGTGCTGTGGGATGTGGTTTGGCGATAGACTTGGTAGTTAGGTAGGTGATTGGACTTGATCTTAAAGGTTTTCTCCAACTTAAATGGTTCTGTGGTATTTTGTCCTGGTGTTGGAGTGTTGGGAGGCGTAAGCAGTAAAGTTCATGGAAACTCATGCTTGAAGTTAAGCAAATATCAAGTAGTCTGTTGAATTAAGGCATTTAAGCATAATATCTTCTGAAGGCAGAAAGCCACCTTGATTACATGTCACTTCAACTGCAATTTGATTTGTCCTTTATCAGTGATTATAAGTAGTACCAAGTATTGATGTATTTAGGCGTATTTGCTTTCGATATTTCTGGACCTCATTTCCAAATGAAGTTATTTAGTTATTCCTTAGGCTCTTGTCATTTAGCCTTGATTTCTTCTGTTAACATTCACGTATACTGGAATCATTTTTTATTCTTTGCACAGCATGAGCATTAAAACCATGAATTCAGTCTATTAAGATTATATCTTTTTTAAAACAAACAACAACAACTAATCTGATACCAGTTTTCCGGATTTATAATGCTCTAAATTTCTTAAAAATGAAAAACACTTGACCCAAGGATTCTTTTGTCAGAGATTGTTCTACTCTTGGGGTGTGGTATTAAAGGACAAGATTCAAATGAAAGTATGCCCTTATTTTTTAATACTCCTTTAATTCTTTTTTAAATTATTTTTTAATACTCCTTTTAATTCTGACTACCTTAATCAAGATTCTGAACTCTTTTCAGATTGTGCTATTCGAGTATCCACAAGATCACATCATCATGTCATATATTTAGCTATCTCTGTCATTTTCTTTGTTTCTCTTCAATGTCAAGTGAGGTAATCAAATGTACATGCTTCTGACACTGTTGTACAGTATTACAGTTTAATTATACTAATGGTGTGTCGGCAAATAGAAGTGACTAAATTTACCTGCTTGGTGCATGTAAGTAAGAAGTGGCCAAGCACCATTTGTCTGCATTCACTCTTGATTTCTAAACTTTTGTAATGATCTGAAACACATAATATTTATGTAGTTGTGGTGTCAATTCCGTAATGGGTTATTCATGCTATTCTGTGTATAAATTGTTGAAAGTAAAGAGATCTGGAAGTGCAGGACGTACAGCAGGTTTTCATCCAACTCATGTTACACTGATTTTCTGAGGAGACATCTAAATTTTCTTAAGCTTTTGCCTTACTCTTACTTAATTTTGTTAATGGAAGAAAAAAATACAAAATGTTAGGGACTGAAAGATTTTCCTAAGTTTTGATTTCATTGGGATTATCCTTAAGTCGTGTAATAACCAGATTTATCATTCTGTTGCTAGAAAATGTACATGAAATTAGATATAAGTTTAAATAATATGAACTGCAAAATTCAAAGCTCTGTATTTATAGCAGAATAACTGTATTTTAAAAAGACTTTTCAGTTTGGGTTGTTCGTTCTAACTAAGCTGTATTTGCACTTGTTTTCTAGTTTCATTATAGATGGAGGTAGAAAATTTTATGTTTTCAGTGCCCTGAATGTGTTGTGAAATTAGTTCTCAGAAATTTTTTGTGATCACTTGGTTCATGTTATCACATTCTCATTTTTTTAATCTTGGAGGGATTTTCTTGCAGGATGTCAATGTCATAGCGTTAGAGTTGAGGCTGGTTTATTTTTGATTCTTAGTACTGCAACCTAACCTAAATTCTAAAGCTAAACATTACTTATTTTCATATGTGGCTACCACGTACTTCTATCCTATGTAGGTCATTCAGAATGCAATTGAAGCTTATCCCAAAACTCCATGTGTTGACTGGGTACGAGAGTGGCCTGGACAAACTGTTCTTTGCGTATCCCAAACTTTCTGGACGATGCAGGTAGAGAAGCCTATTAGAAATGGCCAGAAGGTAAGAATATTCAGTGTATATTTAAATTTTGTGCAATTGATGTAACACAGTGGTGAATCCAACCTTTAGTTATCTTTTTGAATGAGTAGCTGCTCAGTGTAATAATTAATCCTTTTAATACCTACTTTGAAAGTACACTTGAGCTGTGATTCTTGAAGACTTTGAAGTTAATATTTTCTTTTGAATGTAGGCATGCTTCAGCACACTATCAGAATACATTCTGTATAGCTTAACATGTATATTATATGTTTCCGTGAAAAGAGGTCATTGGTGTATTCAGATACTATTAACTAGCATGGATAGTCTCTGTCTGTAACTGAGCTTAGCTTCCTACATGTTCAGTACTTGTTATAAATATGGGCTAGCACTAGCAGAGTATAAGTACCGTCTTCACTCTTGTGAAACAATGAGTGCATGGTTGATACAGAACATGTTATCTGTTCGTTAGGTGGTGAGAAGAAAGGTACCGAAGGCATTGAATTCAGGATGTGTTTTGCAAAATCTTTCCTCTGTTTCATCAGTAAGGATTGCTATTACCTGTTGTATTTGGAAATGTTCCAGACTTGTTACTAGCTATGTGTTATCGTCTGAGGCAACTAGATTTTCCTTCTCTGATGTTAGGAGAGAAAGGAGCATCATGATTTACATAAAACAGTATCTTTGGCACTTCATAATACTTTCTCTTACCAATTTTTCCAATGTGATGCTATGAACTGGAGAAACATCTGCAGTATTTGCGTTTTGGGGTTTTTGCTGTTCATATATAGCTGAGTTATAACACAAACACAAACTTAAACCTACTCTTTAGTCTATATATGAAGGAGTGTTTCAAGGCCATATAACGCCGCTTATTCACAAGTGGAAGCAATGGCTTCTGATAGTAGTGGGCATTTCAAGAATCTTTATTTGTCAGATAGATGTGGGGAAAAACAAGCTTCTGGGTGGACAGAACTGAAGGAAGAAGAGAACAGTATTTCTAATACAAGGAATAAGTCTTGCAATGGACTGGAAGATTTGAAAAAGATTTAAAAAGAATTTGTTTTTCTAGTAGTAATGGAGATCCTCAGTTCTCTCGGGAAAGAAGGAAAGCTTCTGCATACTGCACCATTTATCTTCTCTTGGTGAAAGTCTTTCAGGAAGGAGAAACAGAAATTCTAACCTTAGAGATTTTAAATCCAGCATAAAATCCAGAGACTTCAAATCCAGCATCGTCTTAATGAGGTTGTTAGTGAATAAAGGTAAGAAGTTAAGGAATTATTAAATTCATTTGGTTTGGGGAATGTTTGTAACGGAATTCTGAGCCTAGACAAGGCTCTTGTCTAGCCTATGTTAAGTCTTTTCTATATCTGGATATTTAGGGAAACCTGTCACTCCTGTAGGCTTTATTCAAATTCTTTTGTGCTGGTAGTTCTGCCCATCTGGCCCCAGCCCAAGAATCTTCATTTTGCTGCAGAAAGAGACCTGTATGTAGTGAAGGACTGGGAGGAGGTTTGCATCTCCTAACGGTCTGTCACAGTTCTTGGACAACGAGCACTTTCAGTCTCAGAACATTCAAAATTCTTTATCTGTACCATTTCTATTTTGTATTAAAGCAAATGAAACATAACAGTCACTGACCACATGAGAGGCGTTCTGTGTGACACAACTTTATCCTGGTCAAAATAAACGGTATCCTACCTACAGCATCATGTTTTGCTGACATCAAAGGCACTCTGTGCATACGGTGACAAAACACTTCTTTTTTTAACAGAAGCTCTTCAGTGTTTTCTGGGACAGGACACCAGTCTCATTTAAGTCACTTCTTATGATTAAAAATTTACTCATATACACATGCATACACACGCAGGCATATACACAGGATTCTTTTAGCTTTTTTTTTAGTTGTTTCCAACAGATAACTGTACAAAGGTACAAGTTTTTTATTAAAACAAATAGTGAGGTAAGATGTAAGATAGAAAAAAACTTTCATAAATTTACACAGTAATATTTTGTGGAATGCTTTTATTTTCAGTGGAGTATATAGTCAGAAGTGCAGTAGTAAAGAGTGATACTGAAATGGGAGATGAGAACATACTAGCATCTAGGTTTTTACAGGTTTGCTTGGTGAAAGTTTGGAAAGCTTGGTGGTAAGCAAATGGGTTTTTACCCCTGACTTGAGTGGTGTGTTTTGGATGCTGCCTGATTGGAACTTCTGAAGTAACTCGTAATAGTGAAGCGATTTTGAACTTTTTTTGCTTCTTTATATTCGTAAATTAAAAATAAGTAATTTTAAGTGGATGATTTAATCAAGCTTAGTGTTTGGGAAATAGTTAGTTGGGGTGAGAGATGTCAAAATATGAAAAATTCATTGGTGGTTACTGCTGCCAGAGTATGTGAAGATGAACAACGTTCTAGTGTGGAGAAAAATCTAAACCAGATGTAGGTAAGTTTTTCTCTAGACAAATAGCAGAAATTTCTGACTTTTCTGTAAGGATTCAGAGCAATCAAGCTTACTGTGGACCTTCAGTGAATGCAGCTTCCTGAAGGAGCATGCATTTGAGTGCAGAAGATACAGATGTCTAAATGGCAAACTCTGTTTCCAGGTTCCGATGTCTTTCTTTTTAATTTCAGTTTAGTGAGGCACTTATCACTTCTCAGTATTGATGTAAGTGCTTTCCTTAAATTGGACCTTTCCTGTTTACTGCAACCTATGAGAATGAAAAGGATTATAACTGGATTGTTCCTAACTACTGTACAGCTTAAAGGTTTTTTCTAGTATTGTGATGTTCCTTAAGCATAGAAAACGTATTGTATACATGCAAGCTAGTCCTTAAAATACGTGTCACATATAGGCCAGTCATTAAAATATATGTCATTTTCTTAATGTGAAATTTACCAAAAGCTAAGGAGTAATTCATGTATTTCAGGAAGAAATAAGTTATGCTGTTTTGTCTCCTGAGATGTGTCATTGATGTTTCCATGTATTGTTCTGTAACATTAAAAAAACTGAATCAAATAGATAAAGCCCTGTTGAGCTATGTCTGTGAATGATAGTTTACTGTTGAAATAGTGAGAAGGAATGTTTTGATACAGAAAAAGAAGAGTAATATAAGGAAAAAAATCCTCATGCCTTAGACTAAACCTGCAGTTACCTAACTTGTAAAAATTTTCCCAGGCACTAGAGGATTTTCTGGAACAGAATAATAGACAGATAGAGGACATTGTCACCTTGGTGCGAGGAAAGCTGTCTAAGCAGAATCGTGTGACGCTTGGAGCACTTGTTGTGCTTGATGTTCACGCTAGGGATGTCCTTGCATCCCTAGTAAGCAAGAAAATCAAAGATGAGAATGACTTTGAATGGCTAAGTCAGCTTAGATACTACTGGGAGGTAAGTGAGACCTCTCAATCTTATTAGAAGGTAATTTCCATTCATAGCTTTTCAATTTCTGCTTGCTTGCTGACACAGAGAATAGTTACTCTGATGTGATAATTTCTGCTGATAAGAATATACCTTTAACTGATAATTCTGTGGATTGCTAACTAAAGTGTCCAGTAGCCAAATACAATCAGTTTCTAATTAAAATCTCATCACTGCTGAATCTCAGAATGTTGTCTGAATTGGCAGCAGAGATTGCTGTTGTTCAAACACTAATTTTTATTATTAACACTATTTATTATTGTTGTTTCTGAAGAGTAAAAAATGGGTTAAGGATGACAACTAAAGATTTTAATCTGATGTCAATATTATTTTATGTGTTACTTGGAAAAATAGCAACGTTTATACTGCGTGGTGGTAGCATACAGTATATTTGCATTTGTCAAGACAACATTTCCCAATTTACAGAAGACATTGCACCTAAAATTAAAATATGTTGTGTTGCCATATTAGAGTCATCAAGTTGACTGTAAATTCAGCTTTTGGTCATTGGAGCTCCTGGAGCAAGTCTAGTGAAGGACTGATAAAATATTTATGGGACTGGAGCATCTCTGATAAGAGGAATGGCTGAAGGAATTAGGCCTGTTCAGCTTGTAGAAGGCTCGGGGAGATCTGATCCATGTACATAAGTATCTGAAAAGGGGATGACAAGAGGATGGGGCCAGACTGTCCTCAATGGTGTGCTCAGTAATAGGATGAGAGGAAATGGGCAGAAACTGAAACGCAGGCAGCTCTGACTGAACACGGGGAAAATGCTCTTTATAGTGAGGCTGACTGAGTTCTAGAACAGGTTACCCAGAGAGACTGTTGAGTCTCCTACTCTGGAGATATTTAAAAGCTGTCTGGATACAAGCCTGCTTAGTATGCTGTAGGGGACGGAGAAGAGAGGTTGGCTTAGAATGATAGGCTAAAGTCCTTCCAGCCTCAACCTTCCTGCAATTCTGAGATACAATTACTTCTGTTTGAGAAAGGCCTTCATCTTTCTAAGTAGCTGAACAAGGCCGTTTTAACTCAGCAATATGGTTGGTAGGGTTTTTTTCTCGATAGAAGTTAATGGAAAAATGGTTTTGTGTTCATACTTTACTATCTCTGAAATGGTGATATTTTTATTTAATTGAACCACAAGCTGTCTCAGAGCAATGCACCAATTGTTTTAAAAGGGTTGTGCTCATCTACAAAGTTGAAGAATACTGTGTTGTCTTTTCTCTTTGTGTTATCATTTCACCTATAAAGTCAGTGCCTTATTTTCTTAGGAAGGACATCTTCAAACAAGAATGATCAATGCTGGACTGAGATATGGATATGAATATCTTGGCAATACACCTAGGCTGATTATTACTCCACTTACAGACAGGTTCTACAGGTAAAAGCACTTGTTACTAAATGTTCTGTGCTTGCAAGAATCTACTTAGTTGAGATATTTTAGTCCCAAATTGGGTGACTCCAGGATTGTATCTTTGATGTTCTAATAGGCATAATTAGAAGTGTTGTAATTGATTAGAATTCATCCTGTATGAATATTTTGATTTAAATTTCTAATAAATTTAATCTTTTGTAACACTGTGGTTAGTGATAAATGGATAGTAAGCGACAGGGTTTTTGTTTTTAACTTGTAGTAAACTTAAAGCATCTCTATGTATTTGTGGACTGCAGTTAGCAGGAGCACACAAACTGTACAACCTGAGGGAAGTTTAGGCATTAAACAAGTTTTGAGAGCTCCTGGGAGAAGTTGGAGCAGCTAGAAAAATAGCATAAAATTGTTACAACTTTTTTTTTTCCTTCTATTTTGTTTTCAAACCCTATTTGGTGCGCTACATCTGCATCTCGGAGGTGCTCCTGAAGGTCCTGTAGGAACTGGACAAACAGAAACAACAAAAGATTTAGCCAAGGCTGTAGCTAAGCAGTGTGTGGTTTTTAATTGTTCTGATGGATTGGATTACAACGCGTTGGGAAAAGTCTAGAGGGTCCTATTTTAAATTATATGAAAATATTTTATTTGCTTTTGTAATTGAAATGTAATTTCTTCCACTTCTAGGCTGCTATATAATGCTAGTATTGTGCATATGGGTCTGTCTCCTCCTAAGAACCCACCTGAAATATCAAAGTGTTTTCTCTGTGCTTTAGGAATGAAACATACCATAACAATTTTGTTCAATATAGACAACATAGATGCCATTTAGATTAATACATTTTTAGTAGCTGATTGCAAATTTAGGGGGTTTGGGGTTTAATTTAAACTCTAAATAAACTAGTAAGAACCATTGTATTAAACAAATCAAGCGCATTTATGTTGCTATTGGCCTGAGTAGACAGCTCTGTATTATGAAAATATATTCTGAATGGTATCTGTGCCATTCCAAACAGTATCCTATTCCTCACTGGAATGGTACAAAAATAGAGCATTTCTGCTTTTCTCTCTGGCATTATTTTTCCCGTTTGTGTTAAGTGACAGAACCGCATGGCATGGCTTCAAGATTTGACGTGAGAAAAATTCAAACAAATAAGCAAAGCAATTTTATTTTTTTTACCTGTAAAACGATTAAAGAAAAATTCTGTGTTTTAAATAGGAATTTGTAGAACAACTATTACCAAATCACAAGATTCTGTCTAGGCACTATATGTATGGCAGAGACAGTACAGTGGCATTTAGGGAACATATAGAAAAAAGAACTATAAATTAATGAGAACTGTAGGAAAAGAGAATTGCTCTTCGGTTATAGCTTGGGTAACCTGTTGTGCTGTAGTATGTTGTTAAAAGACAGTCATTTTTGTTCATGCTGTAAACAAAATGGTTAATTTTAGCCCTGCAGAATTCCTTATGTTCCCTGTTGTCGTTGTGACCCCCATCAGGTATAGACATGAACAAAAAAGAATGAGTAGGTTTTTTGGAGGCCTGTTTAGAGGTGAAAATTTCCCCCTTGTCCAGTTCCAAAATGCTGACATTGAAGGTAAACCATGCAAGGTGTATGTATTTGATAGCACTTTGCCTATGACTGAAGAAACAGGATTTCAGTTTACATGGTACAGGTTTTGTGTCTTTTTCCCTAAGCAAACTTTTTACATTTCTGTAATTCTTTTTGGTGATTTCTGCTATTTGGAGTGAGTTTGAGTAGACCTTAGTGCCCTAAATCATGGATATAAGTGCTGTCTTTGCACAGTAGAACTTTTTCTCATTACTGAATTGTTTTGGTCAGCATTCATATGTTCAAAATAAATGGGCACCAATGAATTAATCTGATGCCTGTCTCTTCTAGGGTTTGTTATCTTGTGGAGC
>NW_024966785.1:0-1728 GCF_019238085.1 Lagopus leucura
TGCACGAGGACATGAGATGGTGCACGAGGACATGAGATGGTGCACGAGGACATGAGATGGTGCACGAGGACCCAAGAGGTGCACAAGGACATGTGATGTGCACGAAGACACACAGGAGTGCACAAGGACACACAAGGTGCACAAGGACATGAGATGGTGCACAAGGACACACAGGAGTGCACAAGGACTCATGAGGTGCACGAGGACCCAAGAGGTGCACGAGGAATCACGGGGTGCACGAGGACATGAGATGATGCATGAGGACACACAGGAGTGCACAAGGACTCACGAGGTGCACGAGGACATGAGATGGTGCACAAGGACCCGTGATGTGCACAAAGAATCACGGGGTGCACGAGGACACATGAGATGGTGCACAAGGGCTCACGAGGTGCACAAGGACACGCAGGAGTGCATAATGACACACGGGGTGCACAAGGAATCATGGGGTGCACGAGGACATGTGATGGTGCACAAGGGCGCACGAAGAAGCACAAGGTCTCACGAGGTGCACGAGGACATGAGATGGTGCACAAGGGCACACGAGGAGGCACAGTGATGAGCAAGGACATGTGACGGTGCACGAGGACATGCCGGAGTGCACGAGGACGTGTAAAGGTGCACGAGGAAACACAGTGGTGCACGAGGACGAGTGCTGGTGCGTGAGGTCACACGAGGGCGCATGAGGACATGTAATGGTGCACAAGGACGTGTGATGGTGCATGAGGACATGCAAGAGTGCACGAGGAAACACAGTGGTGCACGAGGGCATGTAATGGTGCATGAAGACACACCAGGGTGTGCAAGGACTTGTAATGGTGCTAAAGGGCACACGAGGTGCACAAGAACATGTGACAGTGCACGAGGCCACACGAAGGCACACAAGGACGTGTAATGGTGCATGAGGACACACCAGGTTGCACGAGGACACGTAATGGTGCACGAGGGCACATAATGGTGCACAGCAACATGCAGTGGTGCATGAGGACACACAAGGGTGCACGTAACAGTGCACAAGGGCACGTAATGGTGCGTGAGGACACGTAATGGTGCATAGGGTCACATGAGGTGCACGAGGACATGTGACAGTGCACACAGGCATGCAATGGTGCACAAGGACACGTAATGGTGCACAAAGACACGCGAGGTGCACGAGGTCACACAAAGGTGCACGAGGACATGTAATGGTGCACAAGGAAACATGGAGTGCGCAGGGAGGTGTAATGGTGCACGAGGACACACCAGGGTGCACGAGGACGTGTGACAGTGCACGAGGACATGCAAGAGTGCATGAGGGCACGTAATGGTGCACAGGGTCACACGAGGTGCACAAGGACAAACACAGCATTGCACGAGGACATGTAATGGTGCACGAGGAACCGCAGTGGTGCACAGGGTCACATGAGGTGCACGAGGACCTGTAATGGTGCACAGGGTCACATGAGGTGCACGAGGACACGTAATGGTGCACGAGGACACATAATGGTGCACAGGGTCACATGAGGTGCACGAGGACCTGTAATAGTGCACGGGGTCACATGAGGTGCACGAGGACCCGCAATGGTGCACGAGGACGCACACAGCATTGCACGAGGACCCATAATGGTGCACGGGGTCACATGAGGTGCACGAGGACACATAATGGTGCACGAGGGCGCACGCGGTGCTGCACGAGGACACGTGACCGTGCACCAGGACACCCAGCAGCTCACGTGGCCGCCTCTCAGC
>NW_024966786.1:0-1074 GCF_019238085.1 Lagopus leucura
ATAGTGTGAGGGTAGGGGGCAGCAGGGCAGGGCTGATCACTTGCACCACTTTAGGACTTTCTTGTTGAGTTAGTGAGCCTGCTGGTAGCCACGGGTGCACCCCGGCAGAAGGCTTCAAACACAAAAACTGTGAAGAGCCATGCAGAGGTTCCGAGCATGCGCAGCAGAAAGACAGTAGCCAAGAAGACGGTCCAGAGCCAGACTGAGGTCTGGTGCATGCATAGAGGGGAGAACAACGGTATGAAGTGTGTGGCGACTCAGACAGAGTTACCATCACGAGATGCTAGTGTGCAGGTCACTGGCTGTGAGGAGTGCCACAGCCTGGCCTTTGCAATGCCACAGGAAGGAGGCAGCACTTGTACAAGGTGTGAGCAATTGAATGACTTGCTCAGCCTTGTGATTAGCCTGAAGGAGGAAGTGGAGAGGCTGAGGACTATAAAAGAGTGTGAGAGGGAGATTGATTGGTGGTGTCAGTCCCTCTCAACCTCAGGTTCTCGGCGCACAGACGAGGCTCCTCACGGAGCACATCAGCCCCTGCCACCTTACAAACACCTGGTAAAGGGGAACCAGCCAGCTGACAGCGTTTCAGTGAGCCCCCTGTCCTCTCTTCCCCCTAACAGCAATTTGAGAAGGGAGGAGGAGTGGAAACGGGTACCTGCTCTGTGGAGGGGGCATCCCCCATCCGGACCATCCCCGGCTCCCCAGGTGCCTCTGCGTAACAGGTTTGAGGCCCTGGAAGTTGAGGGGGGGACGAGTGAGAGTGCGGAGACAGGTTCACCCGTGAGGTTGCCTCAGGCAAAGCGGTCGCCCCCAAGCCTCAAGACTGCTTCTACCCGTAAGGACAGGAGAGTGATTGTCATAGGCGACTCCCTTCTGCAAGGAACAGAAGGCCCTATATGCCGGCCCGACCCTACCCGCAGAGAGGTGTGCTGCCTTCCTGGGGCACGGGTCAGGGACATTTCAAAGAAAATTCCTGGGTTGATTCGGCCTTCAGATTATTACCCACTTTTAATAATTCAGGCTGGCGGCGAGGAAGTTGATAAGGAAAGCCTGAGGTCTATCAAGAAAGACTTC
>NW_024966787.1:0-1410 GCF_019238085.1 Lagopus leucura
GCTTGTGGCTCTGCAATTGGCTGGCAGCGGCTGTAAGCGGCTGGTGGAAGGCTTACGGCCCTAGCAACGGCTGGTGGGCGGCTTGCCGTGGCAACGGCTGGCAGCAGATGGTGGGGGCGCTTCTGCCCTGGCAGCTGTTGGCAGCGTCTGGCAGCGGCTGGTGGGGGGCTTGCCGCCCTGGCAGTGGTTGGAAGCGGCTGGCAGCGGCTTTCAAGGGGCTTGCGACCCTGGCAGCGGCTGGCAGGGGCTTGTGGGGGGCTTGCGGCCCTGGCAGCGTCTGGCAGCTGTGGGTTGGGGGCTTGCCGCCCTGGCAGCCACTGGTAGCGACTGGCAGCAGCTGTTGGGGGGCTTGCGGTCCCGGCAGCGGCTGGCAGTGGCTGGCAGCAACTGGTGGGGGGATTCCCGCCTTGGCAGCTTCTGGCAGCAGCTAGCGGGGGGCTTGCGGCCCTGGCAGCAGCTGTCAGCAACTGGCAGCGGCTGGTGGGTTGCTTGGGGCCCTGGCAGCGGCTGGCAGCGGCTGGCAACGGCTGGCAGCGGCTGGTGTGGGGCTTGCCGCCCTGGCAGAGGCTGGCAGCGGCTGGTGGGGGGCTTGCCGCCCTGGCAGCAACTGGCAGCGTCTGGTGGGGGGCTTGCCGACGTGGCAGCGACTGGAAGCGACTGGCAGCGGCTTGCATTGGCTGGCAGCGGCTGGCAGCGGCTATTGGGGTCATGTGGCCCTGGCAGCGGCTGGCAGCAGCTGGTGGGGGGCTTGCCGCCCTGGCAGCAGCTGGCAGCGGATGGCAGCTGCTTGTGGGGGGCTGGGAACCCTGGCAGCGGTTTGCAGCTGTTGGCAGCGGCTGGTTTGGGGCTTGCCAACATAACCCTGGTTCGCAGCGGCTTGCAGCGGCTGGTGGGGGGCTTCCCATCCTGGCAGCGGCTGGTTGCGGCTGACAGCCACTGTTGGGGGTCTTGCCGACCTGGCAGCGGCTGGCAGCGGCTGGTGGGGGGCTTGCCGCCCTGGCAGCGTCTGGCAGATATTGGCAGCTGCTGGTGGGGGGCTGGCAACCCTGGCAGCGCTCTGCAGCGGCTGGCAGCGGCTGTCGGGGGGCTTTAGGCCCTGGCAGCGGCTGGCAGAAGGTGGTGGGGGCTTGCCGTCCTGGCAGCGGCTGGCAGCAACTGGCAGCCGATGGTGGGGGGCTTGCCGCCCTAACACTGGCTGGCAGCGGCTGGCGGAGGCAGCAAGGGGGCTTGCAGCCCTGGCAGCGGCTGGCAGCGGCGGGTGGGGGCTTGCGGCCCTGGCAGCGGCTGGCAGCGGCTGGTGGGGGGCATGCCGCCCTCGCAGCGGCTGGCAGCGGCTGGTGGGGGTATGCCGTCCTGGCAACGGTTGGCAGCGGCTGGCAGCGGCTGGTGGGGGGCTTGCGGCTCTGGCAG
>NW_024966788.1:0-759 GCF_019238085.1 Lagopus leucura
GTGGAGGCAATGGTGGTGGAGGTAGAGGTAATGGTACTATGGAGTTGGAGGCGATGGTGGAGGTGGGGGAGGCAGTGATGGTGATGGTGGATGTGAGGGTGATGGTAGAGGTGAAGGTGATGGTGGATGTGGAGGAAATGGTGCTGGAGGTGGAGGCAGTGGTGGAGGTAGAGGAGGTAGTGATGGTGATGGAGGTGATGATGGATGTGAGGGTGATGGTAGAGGTGGAGGTGATGGTGGATGTGGAGGAAATGGTGCTGGAGGTGGAGGTGATGGTGGAAGTGGAGGCGATGGTGGAGGTGCAGGAGATAGTGATGGTGGTAATGGAGGTGGAGGTGATAGTGATGGAGGAGGTGGTGGAGATGATGGTGGAGGAGGTGGAGGTGATGGTGGATGGCTAGGTGATGGTATAGGTGGAGGTGATGGTAGAATTGGGGGTGATGGCAGAGGTGAAGATGATGATGGTGGACGTAATGGTGGTGGACGTGGACGCAGTGGTGGAGGTGGTGGTGGTGGTGGAGGTAGAGGTGATGGTGGTGGAGGAGGTGGAGGGGATGGTGGATGTGAAAGTGATAGTATAGGTGGAGGTGATGGTAGAATTGGAGGTGATGGCAGAGGTGGAGGTGAGGGTGGAGGTAATGGTGCTGGAGGTGGAGGTGATGGTGGAAGTGGAAGCAATGGTGGAGGTGAAGGTGGTGGAGATGGAGGTGATGGCAGTGGAGGTGGAAGTGATCATGGGGGTAATGGTGGAGGTGCAGG
>NW_024966788.1:769-1528 GCF_019238085.1 Lagopus leucura
GTGGAGGCAATGGTGGTGGAGGTAGAGGTAATGGTACTATGGAGTTGGAGGCGATGGTGGAGGTGGGGGAGGCAGTGATGGTGATGGTGGATGTGAGGGTGATGGTAGAGGTGAAGGTGATGGTGGATGTGGAGGAAATGGTGCTGGAGGTGGAGGCAGTGGTGGAGGTAGAGGAGGTAGTGATGGTGATGGAGGTGATGATGGATGTGAGGGTGATGGTAGAGGTGGAGGTGATGGTGGATGTGGAGGAAATGGTGCTGGAGGTGGAGGTGATGGTGGAAGTGGAGGCGATGGTGGAGGTGCAGGAGATAGTGATGGTGGTAATGGAGGTGGAGGTGATAGTGATGGAGGAGGTGGTGGAGATGATGGTGGAGGAGGTGGAGGTGATGGTGGATGGCTAGGTGATGGTATAGGTGGAGGTGATGGTAGAATTGGGGGTGATGGCAGAGGTGAAGATGATGATGGTGGACGTAATGGTGGTGGACGTGGACGCAGTGGTGGAGGTGGTGGTGGTGGTGGAGGTAGAGGTGATGGTGGTGGAGGAGGTGGAGGGGATGGTGGATGTGAAAGTGATAGTATAGGTGGAGGTGATGGTAGAATTGGAGGTGATGGCAGAGGTGGAGGTGAGGGTGGAGGTAATGGTGCTGGAGGTGGAGGTGATGGTGGAAGTGGAAGCAATGGTGGAGGTGAAGGTGGTGGAGATGGAGGTGATGGCAGTGGAGGTGGAAGTGATCATGGGGGTAATGGTGGAGGTGCAGG
>NW_024966789.1:0-1602 GCF_019238085.1 Lagopus leucura
TGAACTTAGGCTTTGTGTATGGGCTGAGGGCCGGGAGTAGTTGCTGAACGTTTCTCAGTGGAGCAGAAGCCCACAGGTAGTCCTGAATCTTGCTGTTTGGAGGCAAGGCAAGTGCATTTGTCCTGGGCAGAAGGTCTCTTGTTCCCTGCCACCGCATGTCCTAGGAAAAGGTTTTCTCAGCTAGGGCCAGCGGGTTGTCTTAGGCCGCCAGTGGTCGGACTGGAAGTCTTCCTTTTGCTGCTGTCATATCTTGTCCTCAATCTAGAGAGAGCATTCCCTTAGGAGGCATCTTGTGTACGGGCTGTGGGCTTTTGTTTTGGGCACTCTGGTTTCTGGTGCTTGCAGGTCACAGACATTCCGACCTTCTGCCCTTTCTTCCGCTGCATTAGTGTTCAATTCTTTTTAGTTCCTGCAGTGATTCTCTGTCAGTCATGTGTATGTTCACGTCCTGCTGATGGAGCATAAGCGTTTGTTTGGAAGGCAGACGTTTCTGTACCTTGGGGTGTTTCTAAAATGCTTGTTGAGAACAGATTGAAGGAGGCAGCCCTTTGGCCTGAAGCATGGGCTGCCCAGGAACGTAGAAAAGCAGTTGGAGTTAAATGGCATGGCAAGGAAAAACGCTGTGGAATGGCTTTCAAGACGTGAGAGGGCTATGGAGAAGAGTTTCAGTAGTTGTACTGGAGCCGCAGATGCGCTGGCAGGAAATTAGTTGTGGAGGGAAAACGGGCCTGATGGTTTCCTGCATTGGGAACGGTGGTCTTTCCATGGAATAGAGCGTGACAGCAAAAGGTAAGGGAGAACGAAGCCTAAGGATGATCGGAATGCATTCAGCTGGCTGAAGGGCTGCGGAGTTCTTGTAGCCTGAGCTACAAGCTTTCACTGTGCACACGGTGGTTAGATGCTGCATTGGTGGTAGACGTAGTGTTTGCATGTGTCTCCGAAGCAGGTTTTTGGAAAGCTTGGTGCATAATTCCTGCAGCCTTGAGAAAAGGAGACTGAGAGGGGACCTGATCCAGGTCTATAAATATCTAAGGTGTGGGGGGCAGAATGGCGAGGCCGGACTCTTTTCAGTGGTGAGTGGAGACAGGACAAGGGGAAATGGCCAGAAACTGGAGCATAGGAAGTTCCGCACAAACATGCGCAAGAACTTCTTTACAGTGAGGGTGACGGCGCACTGGAACAGGCTGCCCAGGGAGGTGGTGGAGTCTCCTTCTCTGGAGATGTTCAAGACCTGCCTGGATGCCTACCTGTGCTACCTGGTGTAGGGAACCTGCTTTGGCAGGGGGGTTGGACTCGATGATCTCAGGAGGTCCCTTCCAACCCCTACAATTCTGTGATTCTGTGATTCTGTGTGAATGAGACTGCCTCCTTCCCTACACTCTGACCTTCCCGGGCTTGTGGTTGTGGAGCTTGATGAAGTCAGTAGAGAAATGAGGAATGAAAGAGGAAATGCAATTTGCCTGCTTGCAATGATGAAACCCTGTGTTTTCCCAGGTCCCACTTCCCAGAGCACCACGAGTACAAGCGTGTCGAGTACAAGCGTGTCGAGTAGCAGTGCCCCGCCCACACCAACCACGTCTGCCCCCACTACCACCTCTGGCA
>NW_024966790.1:0-275 GCF_019238085.1 Lagopus leucura
GAGCCCCGGATCCCATAATGGAGCCCTGGATCCCATAATGGAGCCCCGGATCCCATAATGCAGCCCCAGATCCCATAATGGAGCCCTGGATCCCATAATGGAGCCCCAGATCCCATAATGGAGCCCCAGATCCCATAATGGAGCCCTGGATCCCATAATGGAGCCCCGGATCCCATAAGGGAGCCCCGGATCCCATAATAGAGCCTGGATCCCATAATGGAACCCCGGATCCCATAATGGAGCCCCAGATCCCATAATGGAGCCTGGATCCCATA
>NW_024966790.1:375-692 GCF_019238085.1 Lagopus leucura
GATCCCATAATGGAGCTCCAGATCCCATAATGGAGCTCCAGATCCCATAATGGAGCTCCAGATCCCATAATAGAACCCGGATCCCATAATGGAGCCCCAGATCCCATAATAGAACCCAAATCCCGTAATGGAGCCCCAGATCCCATAATGCAGCCCCAGATCCGGAATAGAGCCCTGGATCCCATAATAGAGACCCGGATCCCATAATGCAGCCCCAGATCCCATAATAGAGCCCTGGATCCCATAATGCAGCCCCAGATCCCATAATGCAGCCCCAGATCCCATAATGGAGCCCTGGATCCCATAATGGAGCCCCA
>NW_024966790.1:702-1505 GCF_019238085.1 Lagopus leucura
AGCCCCAGATCCCATAATGGAGCCCTGGATCCCATAATGGAGCCCCATATCCCATAATGGAGCCCTGGATCCCATAATGCAGCCCCAGATCCCATAATGGAGCCCCAGATCCCATAAGGGAGCCCCGGATCCCATAATGGAGCCCCGGATCCCATAATGGAGCCCCAGATCCCATAATGGAGCCCCGGATCCCATAATGCAGCCCCAGATCCCATAATAGAGCCCCGGATCCCATAATGCAGCCCCGGATCCCATAATGCAGCCTGGATCCCATAATGGAGCCCCAGATCCCATAATGGAGCCCTGGATCCCATAAGGGAGCTCCAGATCCCATAATAGAACCCGGATCCCATAATGGAGCCCCAGATCCCATAATGGAGCCCCAGATCCCATAAGGGAGCCCCGGATCCCATAATGCAGCCCCAGGTCCCATAATAGAGCCCCAGATCCCATAATGGAGCCCCAGACCCATAAGGGAGCCCTGGATCCCATAATGGAGCCCTGGATCCCATAATGGAGCCCCAGATCCCATAATAGAACCCGGATCCCATAATGCAGCCCCAGATCCCATAATGGAGCCCCGGATCCCATAATGGAGCCCCAGATCCCATAATGGAGCCCCAGATCCCATAATGGAGCCCTGGATCCCATAAGGGAGCCCTGGATCCCATAAGGGAGCCCCAGATCCCGTAATGCAGCCCCAGATCCCATAATGCAGCCCCAGATCCCGTAATGGAGCCCCAGATCCCATAATGCAGCCCCAGATCCCATAATGGAGCCCCAGATCCCATAATGGAGCCCCA
>NW_024966791.1:0-1019 GCF_019238085.1 Lagopus leucura
GCAACAACAAAGGGAGCATCCCATGATGGAACACCCCAATGTGAAGCATCCCCAAAGGGAGCATCCCATGATGGAATATCCCAGTGTGAAGCATCCCTAAAGGGAATATCCCACGATGGAGTGTCCCAACATGGAGCATCCCATGATAGAATATCTCACCACAGAACATCCCAACATGGAGCAACCCCAAAGGCAGCATCCCATGATGGAGTGTCCCAACATGGAGCATCCCATGACAGAACATCCCACCATGGAGCATCCCAACGTGGAACGTCCCATGATGGAACATCCCAACGTGGAGCAACCCCAAAGGAAGCATCCCATGATGGAACACCCCAATGTGAAGCGTCCCCGGAGATGCATCCCATGAAGGAAGGTCCCCCCATGGGGCGTCCCGCCATGCGCTGTCCCCCCACACAACACCCCATTGCGGAGCATCCCGCCCCAAAGCGCCCCACAGCGGAGCTTCCCACCGTGGCGCCCCCCTCTGTGGGATGTCCCACCGTGGGCAGCGTCACCGCAGATCTCCCCGCTCCACGGCTATGGGGCGTTTCAGGGGCTGAACTCGGAGGGTTTGGTTCAGTCATGTGGCAGAGCCGAGATCTGAGCCCGCCGCCCCCTCCCACTGCCCCATGCAGCATCACCCCACTGCCCCATAGCACTGTGGGCAGCTGGAGATGGGGGTCCCGACCCCTCAGCCCCCGGCCCCAAGCGTGGGTTGCGCTCGGTCCCATCCACGGCTGCTGCTCAGGGAGGCACGAGGAGCCTGGGCACGGCTGTGAGAGACAGAGAGGGGATGGTGGCGCTGGGGGCTGCGGCACCACGGTGCTCCTCGGCCCCGTCCCCATCAGGGTTGGGTGCAGGACCCCAAAGTGCCACCTACTGTGCTTAGGAATAGGCCAGGCCTTGCAGAGATCGTGCGGGGGTGTGGAACTTGTCTGAGTCCTCAAAGGTGGCGTCTGGAGGGCAGGGAGAGAGTGAGAGGGGAGGGGATGGGATGGGGAAAGGGGGGATGGGGA
>NW_024966792.1:0-380 GCF_019238085.1 Lagopus leucura
CCTTGGAAAACTTCCCAATCTCAACTCTATGGTTCCACGGTGGGGATGGGTCAGTTTGGTGGCCTTGGAGGACTTCCCAATCTCAACTCTATGGTTCCACGGTGGGGATGGGTCTCATCTGGTGACCTTGGAGAACTTCCTCAATCTCAACTCTGTGGTTCCACGGTGGGGATGGGTTGGACCTGGGGACCTTGGAGGACTTCCTGAACTGCAACTCTATGGTTCTACAGCAAGAACGGGTCAGAGTTGGTGACCTGCTGCCCCTCACCTCGTTGCGCGACAGGTCGAGGATCTTCAGGCCGGCCGCTTTCTGCGCCAGCTCCGAAAGGTCGTCCAGGCGGTAGAGTTTGTTGCTGCTCAGGTTGAGGGACTGCAGCTGA
>NW_024966792.1:480-1295 GCF_019238085.1 Lagopus leucura
GGGGGGGGGGGTTGGGGGGGGTCAGCGGGACCCCCGGGGTGGTGGGGGGGGGGGGGGGTGAAGGGGGGCGCCCCCTCCCCAAGCCCTCACCTCGGGGATGTTCTCCTCGATGATGCGCAGCACCGCCATCATGCAGCTGCGTTGGTTGAGCACGGCGTCGATGCTCTGCGACACCAGATCTGTGGGGCGGGGATGGGGAGATGGGGGGAGATACGGATTAGATGGAATTATAAGGCTCTACGCACCTTCCAGGACCTTCCCAACACAACCCAATCTATCCTAGGAGCTTCAAGGATCCTTTCATCCAACTCAGTATGGGCTGTAACCCTTTCCATCCCAACCCAACCCTCCCTATGACCTTCCAAGACCTTTAATCCCAAGCCCCGACCTTCCAGGACCCTTCCAACTCCCCCCACCCCCTTCCAGGACCCTTCCATCCCACCTCACAACCTTCCAGCACCTTTCCAACTCATCCCATGACCTTCCAGGACCCTCCCAAGATATCCCTCAACCTTCCAACCAATCCCATGACCTTCCAGGACCCTTCCAACCCATCCCCTGACCTTCCAGGACCCTTCCAACCCATCCCACAACCTTCCAGGACCCTTTCAACCAATCCGATGACCTTCCAACCCCCCTACACCCCTTCCAGGACCTTTCCAACAGCCCACCTGGGTCAACACGGAGCCCCTTGAGATCCAGCGCCCGCTGCGAGCCGTCGTACCGCTTACTCATACAGACCTGCATCGGAAAAGGCCCAAAAAAGGGGTAAAAATAAAGGGGGGAGGGGGGGGGGGGGTCAGAAAACCCCCCCG
>NW_024966793.1:0-1078 GCF_019238085.1 Lagopus leucura
GTCAGGGGGAAGTTCTTTGCTCTGAGAGCGGTGAGGTGCTGGAACAGGGCTGCTCAGAGGGGTTTTCATTCTCTCGGGGCAGCTGTCCCCCCCCCCCACCACTCCACCTGGGGGTGTGAGAAGGCTAATGGAGGGGCCTGAGGGCCAGTGGGGGTGTTGGGGGCCAGTGGGGCGTCTGAACACGTCCATTCCTGGAGGCGTTCAAGGCCAGGTTGGATGGGGCAGCCTGGTATGAAATGTGGAGGTCGGTGGCCCTGCATGCGGCGGGGGGGGGGGGGGAGTTGGAGCTTCGCGATCCCTGAGCCCCCTTCCAACCCAAACCATGCAGTGATTCTGTGGGTCGCTGTCCCTGCAGGCAGCGTGGTGGTGGTGGTGGCGGTGGTGTTGTTATAAGGGGGGGCGGAGCACAGCAGAGCCCGGCTGCCCCACACAACCCCCCCTCCCCCCCCCCCCCCCCCCAATTCTCGCTCCCTATGGGGCGGGGCGGCGCGCACCCGTTACGCAACGCGCTCTCGCCTCTCTCTACGTGCGCGGCCGCGTGGCCGCCGCGGCGCGCGCACGCGCCGTCCCTCCTCCCCTCCTCCTCCCCTCCTCCTCCTCCTCCTCCCTCTCGGCCTCCTCGTGCCGGGAGCGCGCGCGCGCCCCCGCCCCTCCCTCCCTGCCTCCCTCCCGCCGCCGCCGCCGCCGCCGCTCGCTGTATCGGTGCGGGGCCGCCGCCGCTCGCAGCGCCCCCCCCCCCCACCCCCCCCCACTCTTCCCTCATTCTCATTCCTCTCCGCCGCCCCGCCCCGCCGCTGGGGGGCGCTCTGCGCCATGCCGGCTAAGCGGCCCTTCGAGCGGCTCCCCGCCGACGTCAGCCCCCTTAACTACGGGCTGTGCCTTAAGCCCGACCTCATCGACTTCACCTTCGAGGGCAAGTTAGAAGCCGCCGTGCAGGTGAGCGCAATCCCTTCAACGTTCCCGGTAAGGCCGGGCAGGTGCAGGAGGGCCTCGGGTGCGGCCCCGCCCCGTGAGGCCTGGTCGGGGTGCGGGGGGTCGGGGTAGGCCGCGGTGTGAGGCGAGGGGGGGGGAGGGGTGG
>NW_024966794.1:0-56098 GCF_019238085.1 Lagopus leucura
AAAAAAAAAAAAAAAAAAAAAAAAAAAAAAAAAAAAAAAAGCCAGTGTCTAGAATTGGATTCTGCTTAGCTGTAATAAAAATTTGATAAAAGTTTGAATCCTACCAATTCTCCAGCAAGATAGCATATGGCAAGTTTATTTCCTATGAATTTCACTTTTACATTTTAATACGTTACAGAGAAATCATACACGTTATACTCTAATTCACCATGGTATGTGGTCCATTTCGTTAACAAATGCCAACAAAAAGCATCATGTCTTTGGAGGAAATTGCTAGCCAAAACTTGCACTTTACCATTCCACTCTTTCTGAGCCATAATTTTTTTTATTAGAAAGCCTCATTTACATGCCATTAACTAGAACGCAATGAGATGGTTAGGAAGTCACTTATAATGAGAACAGAGATTTACCACTAAAAAATGAACGAGATATTTAAAAAAAAAAATTGACCCATGTCAAGGAAGTATCACAAACTTTTATTGAAGGATTTTCTATAGAGATTTCTGCACAAGACATTAAAAGGCAGTCTCACCAACAATGGCAGAAGCAGATGTGCATTCTCTGACACAGCAAATGAAGCAATGTTTCTGAAGCATCTAATCAACAGTGAAATAAATATTCAGCTCTGCGTCACAAGGCATGGACTTTTGTGGGAGCAAAAGTTCTATCTTCCAAACTCATAACACAAATGAATTTAATGCTTTCAGCAAACTTCCATAAATACTTCAACAAGTTACTGTCAAACTCACAAAACTCCTCAATAATAATAATTATCAGTTATATGTAAAAATAAGCACCAAATGGAGGAAAGTACTACTGAAATAATCCCTAATGTGAAAGGTTAATGTTACACTTCTTGTCCCTTGTCTTTTTCATTTTAGATGGTTTAAAAAATGATATAGTTTATATCAAGTGCATAACAAGTGCAGCCTTGATTAAATAGCATTGAGTGTTTCTTTGTCTTCTCAGTAAAATTACTGGGCATTGAAGAGCAGCATTTAGACAACATGCAGTGTGCTTTTTAAACCCATACTATCTTTGCTTCAAAAGAAATCTATTTTCACATTGTTTCAGTTGATCACACAGATAAAGATCATCAGAGATCTTACCAGTTTTCAAGGTTGAGTATGCTGCCATGAATCTTCAGGAAAGACTGAATTTTGTAAATGATACTGTCATTTACATATTCCTTGCTCAGCTTTTAACACTGCCTTGCCTTGAAGTGAAAATTACCAGGGCAAATGCAGCTTAGCTGCTGATAATCTACTGCCAAGATCCAGGACATCTGTGTATTTGCATTCCTAAGTATAGTTGGTTTCTTTTAAATTAAAAATGAGGGGCTGCAGGAAATACATGTGAAAATGAGTTAAGGACAAGCTTCCAACTATGTCAGGGAACTATGGTATCTCATGATTTATTTTAATTTTGCTGTTTCTCAGTAAAAATAATGTAATACTTATAATCAGCTGCTTAATACAGACATAAATTGTGAAAAAATGCACTTCCAAACATATAATTAAATCAAGCCTGCATTTTGTCTGACATAAAACTGGAAAAGGAATTGTAGTATAATTTGTCATGTTCGTGAGAGCATGGTTAAGTGACATCTGCAAATAGACTATATAACTTACAAAAGAGTCACTGTAATTAATAAAGGAGATAACTGAGAGCAGGGTAGCTCTAAATACTCATCTGGGAAAAAAAAAAACAAAACTTTAGATAAAAGGAAAACATAAGATAAAATAACAGATATTGACTATATGAAAACAGCAATGTTCTTTCTACCTGGATCGCAGTGAGGATTCGTTAATGGTTCATACTGGAATTTTTATTCATATTCTCTTATTTTCCAATCACACCTGTAAATTAGAACATCTTCACCTGAAGTCTATTGATTTTTTTTCATTTCTTTTTTTGGCAGAGACCACTGTCTCTCAGGTAGCAAAATTTCCCATAAAGCAATAGGCAGATTTTGTGCACAGTTGCCCTGAGTTCTGTACATACTGACATCTTTAACTTGCTCAGTAGCAAGTGCTCACTAGCTAATGATAGAACACTGTAGCAAGTGACTTATTATCGACCCCAAATGAAGAAAAGAGGATCACTTAACTCATAAGAGGTCACATGGAGGATCACAGCAGCATGCTGTCATTGCCTTCTGCATTCTTACTAGCTTGCTTCAGGAAGAGAAGACATTATGAAAGATGAAAAATAAAATCATAATCTTCTACAGCTTGACAAGCAGCACTGCATAAAGTTATGACAATAAAAGCTAAACACACAGAAATCACTGTTGATGAGGAAGGACACTACTGTAGAGTGATGCTCCTATTTAATGTAGAATCAAGGCCACCATTCATAATATTCATGGCAACAGACTTTTTTCTTATTCTGTTGATATCTTGGAAGAAGCTAATTTACATTTCCGTGAAGCTGGATGTAATGTTTTCTTTTCTTCCTGTAAGAGTAAATCTGATGGTTACCCAGACTGTTATTACTATCAATCAGAATAGAGGCTCTGCAATCAGTGAGTATTAAGCACAGACAGAACTTTCAGTCTGCTCTTTCATCTTCTTGCAAAACAGATTCATAAGTATGTTACTGTGTAGTGTAATATTCAAACAGAAAAAAATGGATTTTCAGCTAAGAATTGTAATGCAAATTTATATCACACTTTTACTGAAATCCAGACTATTGTGTGTGTTCCTGATGCTGATTTCATCAGACTGCACAGATTGTGTTGTTTCTTTGTTTTACAATAGGTATCTGAAGTTAACAGTCAAAAGAAACTCTCTGATAATAGATTTTTGATTTTCAGCAGGATCCAAGGTCCAGAATGTGGCATTTATGGAACCGACTCCATTTTCAGAAGCTACTGATCAACCTGTACTACTATATTTTTAAAGGAATAAGACACAATAAAAGCATAACAATTGTGCTTTCATACCTTTCTTAATGATTTAGGAATGGAAGGTTCTATTTAGCACTAAGTATTTTTATTTTTCCTATGAAAAATTAAATATCTCAGTTTTTCTTGGAAGACAACTTCATGGATATTCCAAGAAACAAGTTAATAGTTATGTGCTAGGTCTTGAGTTAATGATGGCTCTCTGGAGCTAATTCTATCGTGTTCATTGTCCTTGATAATAAAGGCATTTGATATAAATTGATTTATTTAAAAAAATAAATACAACAAAAAATTATTAGGTCTTTCTTATAAAAGTAAAGCTTTCAAGAAAACTCAAAGATTGCTATGCCAGTGTCACACTGATTATTCTTAAATCTGTTCTTTTTTTCACCTAAAAAACACCTTAAGTATGCTTAATTTTCATAAACAATAAAGAATAGAAGAGAATACTTGCAGGAATCAAAATTCACTTTAAGGTATTCTCTGCGTAAATGAATAGAAGAGAGACCACAGAAATTTTTCCAATTTTTTCCCCTTTTGCAGTCCTTGTCCTATCTTGTAACCCTCATGGGCTGATCAGGTTTGCGTAACTGCTGCGTTGGGATCCAGAAAGGCTGAAGTTCAGTGGTTGTGCATGAATGCCTTTGTGCCTAGGTAGAATTGCAGTCTCACTGCTGAAGTTCATGGGGAATTTTGGATGAAAGCAGTTGAAGAATTAAGGGCACTGGTTTTGAAGAATGGAAATTTGATTGGGATTCCTGCTCTGTTGCAGAATTCCTATAGGACAAAAGAGTATTTCTCAGGTATTTAGTATTCCAGTTCCTTAACTAAAGTACAAGGAAAAGATAATAGCTTTGTTTTATACTGCAGTGCAATTCAAGTGCTCAATTTCTTTAGAATTGCAGGCAATACAAAGCACTTAGATAAACATAAAGTCCTAAATATACCATTTAAGTATGGAGCTATTGCCACTATGCTATTTAAATGAAAATATGAAAATCAGCTTGATAGAAATCCAAGACTGCTTAAAAGAAGTAGTTTCAAATGGCTGTTTCTCCATTCGGATACAATTTTCAAGTTTCAGAGGGAAATGGTTCTTTCTGGATCCTGAAGCTCCAGCCTTTGCACCTTCCCATATTCCCTAAGGGCTGTGAGTAGTGCTTCTCATAGATATTGCTGACTGGGGACTTCCTTATCTCTTAAAGGCTGAAGGTGCTGAATAACAGGATTAGGGCATTGAGTGCTAGAAAGAAGCAGTTTAATTAACATCTCCAGATACAAGGTATCTCCTATCATAACTGTATATTCTGCATATACTGTATTTAAACTGTGTAGCCCCTATGAGCCCCTCACAACAAAACCCTTCTACCAGGTTCCTTGCACAGGAAGCTCATCAAGATCTGGGAGTTCTAGCACTGAGGCAAACATTGGCTGATTTCCTCTATGAACTTGCATTTGAGTCAGCCATAATCTGGCAGATGTAGGCAAGGAAGTGACAAATACTGTTAATTTCATCCCAAAATAGGTATATTCATCCACTCTTATGAATTGTCCCACATACACTATACTGACCAGATAATATTAGTGTTAATAAATCTAAAACGGTTAAATGAAGTATGCACGCCTGTACTGTAGGTATGAATAGACAACTTAGAAGAAACCCACTCTTGGTTGCTCAGTGTGGGTTGTTTTTTTTTTTTTTTTTTTTTTTTTGTGCTTGGCAGAGATTTTCAGAAAAGAAGAAAGTAATCTCACCTTGAGTTTTCAAATTCTGGTTTTCTTCCACATAGCAGAAGGGGATGCACATTTTTCTTAGAAAGGTAAAAATTAGAGCAGAGACCAGAAATATATCCTTGTACTACAAAGGAGTCCTCCAACCACAGTAATTATCCCGAGTGGTGCTCCTATTTCTTACTCCCATTTCACATCATCGCAGGGGAATTTGGAAAGAAAAAAAAAGAAGAAAAAGAAAAAAAGTAGGATTGTGATATTTATTTTGCTTAATCGTTCCTTTGTGCAAATACACTTTGTTTGAAAATGTTTTGATTAATTTATTCATTTTTTATTAACTATTTATTAAAAAGATTTCTGTTATCAGAAAAATACCTGGGCTGTGCCTTTTTGTGACATGCTTTTCCTGCCACAGAGCTTCACAAACAAAATTTTCTGCCTCATTTCTATGTTACATGCAGAAAATGGTGACTAAATGGCAGATTAACCTAGGCAAGTTCCCTATTTATTGGATTTCTCTTACTGTAGTTTTCTAAAGCGAGTCAATGAGTGGTGGCTTGCAGTGATTTATGTGAAGTAGGAAATAAAAACAATTATTATTTTCACTATCTGGTTCAACCTTATTTTCTCTTCAAAATCAATTTTAAATATAATTATTTTGGTATTATTTTCACTCATTCAAGTCTTTTAACATTAATACTATGATAGACACAATAAGATACAATATGATGTATGATGTATGATCAAAGAGGAGTTTCTTGTTTAATCATTGCCACATCTTCAAAAGATGCTTAGCTTCTCGTTTCCAAGATTTAAAAGATGTTGACATTGTTCTTAAAAATTATAGTCATGGAGAATCTTCTTGTCCTCTGATCTTTAAGAGAAATGAAGATGTCATTTTCACTGATCTTCAGGAAGAGCTGTCACAAGCCCACACACCACAAAACTGCTGAAGAAATGCCATTTTTCTGATCACTGGTAGCAGTTGTTCTGGGGAAATGTAAAGCAAATCCAGAGCTGATCGCTGCCCTTACATCTCTTATCTAATACATATTAACACTATCTTCCAGGATTGGCATATAAAGATAAGCTTGTATTAAGCTTGTAATAAACAATAAACAAACAAACAAACAAACGAATGTTAAAATTTAGAATGTTTTTGTGTCTTCGTGGTTTTTATGATCTGAACAGAGAAACTTAAAGTAGAGGAGAGGTGAAAGCCAATCAGTTCATACCAGGGAGCAATCTGGAGCAGCAGATATTGCATCAAAGGATGAGAGTATTCTAATAGCAAAAGTAGGGCTAAAATAGAAAAATACGGTAACCTGAATATGAAGAAGACAAAGCAGGATTTTTTTTAACACTCTACCTTTCAGTATTTACAGAAATTACTTACTCATATGGATATATTTTTAATCTATTTTTAATTTTCACTATATGTACTCAGATCATTGCAGCTAAATACTAGGTTATCTAGTTTTTAATTCAAAGAAAGTATGCCTGAGAAAATCAGCATTACAGTGTTCCAAAATCTTATGACTTAATAAATGCGTAAATCCAACAATTTCTCCCTCAGGTCACTGCTTCTATTGTTGCTTTGACAGCTATAATTCTTCATACAGCATTATCAAACTGTTAGTGCAAACATGGGGTCTGAATTTACGGTCTTCTATTGAAGCTACCTGTTGTTAGTACCGTGGGAATCTTAAAAATCTGTTTTTGTGTTAGCATCAAACTATTGTGTTTTTCATAATAGAAAACAGTACAAGGATTGAGCATAATCTAATTATCTTAGATCTGACACCACAACAGAAAGAGTAGAAAATCTGAACACAAGTTAAGTTAAAACCAACTGTGATTAGTAATCGAAGCAAAAGAGACATAAAATTCTAGTTTTTGTTTTCTTTTCAACAGCAAAGTGAAAAAGTTTTGCTGAGCATTTCAGAGGTCAGTCTCCAGTAAAAATGTTCAGCGGAAGTAAATTCTTACTCTTTGGGAAGAAGTTGAGGTCTGACAGCTTATATGGGATGTGGATCTGATTTGAACTGCTAAACTTCATCTGAATTTAAATCTTGATAGCATGTGATTCAATGTCTTTCCTGGTACTTCCTTATGAGACAAACAGTACTTTTCTTCCATGTGTTCATCCAACACAGTTAAAACTTTTAAGTTATTAACCCCAAGACTTCACTTTTCTAAAAGCCAAAACTCAGGAAGTTTATTAAATGGTATGAATTTTCAACTAAAGATATCCTCATTCCTGGGAGCCAAAATAATGATCCTCAAGTCTCTTGGAGACAAATTTTCCTTTTTCTTTTCCTTTTCCTTTTCCTTTTCCTTTTCCTTTTCCTTTTCCTTTTCCTTTTCCTTTTCCTTTTCCTTTTCCTTTTCCTTTTCCTTTTCCTTTTCCTTTCCCTTTCCCTTTCCCTTTCCCTTTCCCTTTCCCTTCTTCCTTTTTCCTTTTCCCTTCCTTGTACATGTGACTTTTTAAGAAACTCAGTATTCTCTAAAATACAGTAAGAACTTCTGTAGATGTATACACAAGGACAAACTCTTTAGTGAGATCTGATGTGATAAGACAAGGGGAAATGGCTTCAAACTAAAAGAGGAGAGATTTAGCTTGAATATACAGAAGAAGTTTTTCCAGTAAGGGTGGTGAGACACTGGCATGGATGGCACGCAGAGCTGGTAAATGCCCCATCCTGGATACATTCAAGGCCATGCTGGACAGAGCTCTGAGTGACCTGATGTCCCTGTATGTGTCCCTGTTCATTGCAGAGGAGTTGGACTAGATGGCCTTTAAGGGTCTCTCCTCCAACTCAAACAATTCAGTGATTCTAAATTAGCTTGAGCTGTTTTCTATTATCACATTTGTAACTCCAAATAAAAGATTTCTGAACCTCCAGCTGAACAAATTATCTACTGAACCACAGTTTGCAACCCGTGTATAACATTGAAGTCTCCAATTTTGGTTAATGTGACAAGAGCTAGACTGCTGTGTTTGGCTTAAATATACAGTCTCCAGATCAACTCAGTGTGGAGCCCTTACGCACTAGCAGAAGCTTGCACTGCATGTATTTTCAAAGATACTAAGAAAACATTTTCCTTTTGTTTAACAGAATTAGCTTAATTTGTTCTCCTAGCTCACTGGAAGAAGCCATTTAGAGAGAATGTGTTTACTCCAAAACTGTTAGGAGGCTGAGGAAACACCTTGGAAGCAATTGAATTACCAGGTTTGCTGCTGTGAGCTTTGTTCTCCCAGTTTGACAGCAGAGCACTTTTAATTACAGATAAATACAGATTACAGAGCCTCAGCAATGAGCAGGAAATGCCTGTTGATCTTCAGCAGAGCATTAAAAGCACTTCAGTCCAATTTCGTTAAAGCATACAAATACACTCCATCTGAATTCTTTGTTTTTGTTGAAATCTTTTCAATTGTCAAACTTAGAGAATAATCTTTTCTTACAGGTTACTGAGATTGATAGGCATTAGTGGAAGGATATGGTCTGATTGTGCACCTGCCCCCCTGAGAGCCCTCTAGACAGAGGAACTTCTCCTGGCTTTTAGAGTGTGGTATTTTGTGACATCCAAATGACCATACACAGTCTAATAGTGACAGTAGAAGGGGGAATGTATTTAAACCAAGAGAGTGGAAATTAAAGAGAGTGCTCTGAGTGCACATCTGTCCAGAGAAGCTGTGGGTGCCCTGTCCCTGGAGGTGTTCAAGGCCAGGTTGGATGGGGCCCTGGGCAGCCTCATCTGGTGGGGGGCAACTTGCCCATGGTAGGAGGGTTTGAACTCAATGGCCTTTGAAGGTCCCTTCCAATCCAACTCTGCAATTACATGATTCAAAACAGACAGGAAAAAAGAGTAATGTAGCTAAAAAATCTGAATTGCAGTTTTCAGTCATCTCAGAGCCTTCCTTAAAATGTCTTTTTAATGCAGTATAAAGTAGTTTCCTTCAAGATATGGCTGAAGTACAGCACAAACTTAGGAATGCATGGGATCCAACCCTGATTCAGTAACTATATGCTGTGCAATTGAGTTAATGAAGGTACTTAACTGAACTCATCCTCCAGCATTTTTCTGCATTTCTCAAAAACAGTGAGTAGTTTTAATGAACTTCCTCTGTCAGAATGTCTCAACAAATATTTGTTGTAAGCAACAACAACAAAAAACTGTACAAAAGACTTTGCCCAAATCAAGGCTCATTGACTTCCTAGCAATATTTATGTAGCATGTAATTAGTTCCTTCAACTGTCGGATACACAGCTATGAGGCATTAATTAATTATGTAGATGCTCCTTTTAAGTAAAATGATTTCAAAGAAATACAATCTCCTTTTGTGCAAAGAACATTGTAAAACACAAGATTAAGAAAATAATTCCACAGACCTAGCAACCTTATAAAATTATGAGAAATAATAGCCTCCTAAAAATTTATTAGTTTGGAGCAGTTTGGAAGAATTCTTAATCAGTTTGTTAGAACAAGTTCTTCAGTGGAGAGGGTTATTGCAACCAATGTTCAACATACTTTAGGAAAAGATCAGTCATTTCTTTTAAAAAAATATATTAAATTGACATGAATTCTGGGGAACAAAAAATGTTTGACATAAAAGAATTTGAAATACAGGAAGGAAGAGGAAGTTTGGATTCTTTATATACCTTTCCTATATAGCAAACACTGAGGTTCACGGAGTTAATCCCCTCTCTTGAAAACACAGAGATTGCCCAAGCTCACCACCACCAGCTTTGGTAGACCAGATCTGGAAGGGCAATCTGACAGCAGTGGAATTTTTTTTCTTTTACTCTGGGGATCTACAAAGTAAAAAAGAAAGAAATAACAACATCCCCTTATATACAAGTTAGTGTCACTCAGAGGAACAATTACACTGCCTTAGCCCCAGTACTCCCTTTAAACATCATGCCTGTAGCTATGGCAGGTTCACATCCTGAAAACTGATTGAATATCTCATTATTGACAAATCTATGCTGAGACATATTGCACTTACACCTCAGATTAATCTCTCCACATGCATCGAGTGAAATCACACAGGGCTTGTATGCTGTTAAATATTTAACAAGTGACTCTGAAATAATGGCCCTGCATATGTTTCCTTCACAGCTAACTTCCAACTGTTTCCTGACAGGTAAATGAATGTAAGCTAATAAAGTGAAACTTTAGAGTGTTAGAACTGGCACATGCATGTTACTTTTCCCTGAGTTTTGGTCTTCTGGATTGTTCACTGCCTCAGATGAGTGATGGAAGAGTTTGCAATTTTTGGCATGCAGAATGGGAATTCTTCACCCATCTGGCCACAAAACTGGTGAGTAACGACAGTAGGAAAAGTTTTTATCCTGACAGTTTTTACATTTTTACTCCTGTTGTATTACTCCTGTTGGCTGATAAGCACAGGAAAACTACCCCTGATAAGCAAGGGCTGTTTATCAGAAATCTGTATCTGATATGAAGAAGGAGAATGATGTGCTTTCCCAGACATGCACACAATATTCTTGGGGTCTATAGCATACTGAATTCCTAAATTGAAAATGATATGATATAACCATCCTCAGAAACTTGGCTTTTTACTTTTTGAACCTATGGCGCTGGGAATGTTCTAGGGCAGTACATTTCAGAACTGAATTACACAACATACGGGAATTGTTTTGGGTTGTTTTTGTTTTTGTTTCTTCCACTGCCTAATAATTTAATTTTCTGATCCTTTATTTCTGTTTACAAAGCAAGACGTAGGTTGTGAAATTTATCTGTTGTAAATGTCATGATCATTGGGATATTGATACCAGAACTACTACATTAGTAACCATAATAACAGCATTGACTTAAAGAGGTCTCTAATAGGATTTTCTGTTGTGTTCTCAGTTCCTTTCTATACTTAACTATTTTTTATTGCTGCCAGCAGAGAACTGTTTCACTGACTCTTGTTACCTCTGATGGCTGTTAAAACTTCATTAGGAATCCATATTCTTAACCCATGCATTGCTCAGGCAGTTTTTTCAATATATATGTTATCTTGTCTTTACTGAAAATGAAATATATCTGTTATCTGGCCTTTAACAATGCAGTATCATGAACTTTCACAATTTTTAAAGTCATAAATAATATTAATGTAATAACTAATATTAATCTAATGTTTAATATTAAACTTTATATTGTCTTACAAAACTTGATATCAGAAACTAACTTCATCTTTGGTTTTATTCCCATTTGTAATGAAACATCTTTTAAGTACAAAAATCTCTGCAGAACTGTTTCAGTACACTACCTTGGTTATACTTAACAATTCTGGCTACAACAGTACAGAGGACTAAAAATGGTGACATTTCTTCTTATACTCTTGAAGTCTGGGGACATAATTTCCAAAGCCAGACAGTCTTACAGAAGCAGAGTATCTTTTCAAAGTGCTATGAAGAGCCTGCTACATCAAGCAGTTGCAAAAGCAGGAAGAATTGTTGATGTGATTTTCCGTGAACCATTCCAAAATTCAAGCTGCCTTATACTTATGGGAGCTGTAAGTTAACAAGCTAGTGGCATCACTGTGCCCCACTGGCCGTGCAGCTGTCAGGAAACAAATTGTATGTCTAATGAGAAAGTAGTTTTCTCCCCAAGACTCTGGAAGATTTTATTTTCTGGAAAGAACAAACTAGATAGGCTCCATGAAGCAACGTGTCATATCAGAGAAGAGGCATCTACACAAATGACTCACATAGAACAACTGAAAATTAAGAAAATGAAATCACTGTGATTTCTTTTTCAATTTTCCCCTGAAAATGAGAATGAAGATTTCAATTTTGGAAAACAGTTATGCTTTCTACTGAAAAGTGCTGTAATTGGTAATATTGGATCAACCCATAATTAATTACATACCACATACAATGGCTTAATAAAGATTTTATTGAAGGCAGCCATAAAATTAAAACCACCTACAGAAATTGAGGGAGCTTGCAGGTTGCAAAGACTGGTGCTGATATAGAAGAGGATGAAGACCTCTCCTAAAGCTTCTACATCCAAACTTGCTTCAGACATCAATTTGTGGTCACTCAGTGAAATCTTTTTCATGTAAAATACTGTTGCATATTTTGTGAATAAGATATAGTAGATATTATTAAATGTCTGGAAAAAAAGCAGAAGAAAATTTAAAAATTTCCCCTGAAATACACTGAGAAGGCAATAATGAAAACAGTAACACCTATTCAGTTCCATAAAGTGACACTAGGATCATATAAGGCAAGGAAAAAATTATGTTTGGATTTGTTATTTAGAACTTCATTTATGCAACTGACTTGACTTAAATGTTATTTATCACCATGATTCAATGTTGTTATGCAACTATGCTCAGTGAATTAAATTGAGAATTAAATTGGGTAGGACTCACCTTGGCATCTGTAGTGCTTAGAATGCAACCATTCTGATTTGCATTTTGGAAATTAAGTATGTCACATCATTTAAATGAGAATAAAAACCAAGCTACCTTCTTCATACTTATGTCCATTCTGTTACCACATTCTTGCACCCAAATTACAACATGGGAAATTTGTTCATGTGGATCAAAGAAACACCGTAGTGAGAAAAATACATCAGTCAGTCCATGCTTAGAACAATTCAATGCTTAGAACAACAATTCATGCTTAGAACAATTAGTTCATCTGCAGTGATACTAATAATTCAAACTGCATATATTCAGTTCTAACTGTGTATAGAAACAATTTTTATTTTTCTTTCTCTGATGTCATGGCTTCCCTTCCTGTGCACCTTTGAGTTCTGGGACTTCAAGCTGGGTGGGGATAAGGAAAGAGATGGAATCTGTAAGCAGTTATCAGTATCCAAATCCCCTCATTGTAAGCAATTAAAGTGAATGATGAGTGTGTCTTTCTCCTCCTTCTTGAGTTATTTTAAGGTAATTTTACTTCCTAAAACTCTCTTATTTTTCTCTCACTGGTCTGTAAGTTCATCAGAATTTATTACATAAGGTATATTTCTAATGGATACTTGTACTAGCTTCCCTTTGTTATACCCAATAAAAATGGGTATTAAAAAAATAAAAATGTGGGAATGCTGAATTCAGCTACTGAAGATCAGAGAGTCATTTACCACCTCTAACTCTCTAGTATCTTGTGGCCATGCCTACTAGGCCCTGGCTGATATCCAGTAACTCCTCTGTACTTCCTTTTGATTCTAGAAACACAGGCAATCCATCCTACACTTGTAGAAAAGCCATTTGTTATTACTAGCTGCAGGGCACAGAATTATGTTGTACAGTGCCTACTCTTTGAACAACTGTACAGAGCTAAGTGAAAACTAAAAAGAATAGACAATAGCCAAAAGAAAAGATAAAGTAAGTTCCTCCCCATTGCCTGACTCCTTTTCCCTCATGTCACTGAGCTTTATTGGCTGCATTCTACTGCAATATTTTTAGAAACAGCAAAGTGAAAAATAGCATCAAGCAGAAGGAAATGCAATTGTTTTTTTTTCCCTACAGATTCTAACAGGAGAAATTTAACCATGACAAAGACTGGATTTGCAGGGGGCTGCTTTTCATATTTGGACTCTGTACCTTTATATTCCCCATTAAAACTGCAGAAGTGAATTTAAAGTTCGTTTGGGAGACCTCAAATATACAAGTAACATGAAGACACTGCAGCTGTTCGTGTCAGAAGCAATTTGTTTTTTTTGGTTGTCTTGAACCAGAACCATATGGCTGCCTCAAAAAGGTTGCAAAGGAAACTAACTCTTAGCCTCCCATTCACTGGTGTGACTTAGGTGGCCTTACTGACTTTTCTGTGCTCCCAATATTTGCTCTGCTAATCCAAGATCATAAAATTGTTGTTATGATCAAACATGGCTCAAGTCACATAGTGGAACTGTTGTTGTTATGCTAAGCTTCATTTACCTGAGCTGACTCAAACCTATAGATAGACCTAGCCAGATTTTCAAATTGAACTTTCAGAATCTTACTTTTTTGTATTAATTTATCATTATTTTCTTTTAATTGATAGAATTTGTAGAAACGTTATTCCGTCAGTTCTTTTCTCCTTTCCCTCCTTCTAAATAGACATCAAATCATTAATACTTGAATAATAAGAGAATGAGCACTACCTTGTGTTATTTGAATTACGATAAATATTGAAGTATTCTCATGGCCTAAAAATTCATAGGATATAATAATAATTGTTACTTTGGGCTTAATTAGGCCAAAGTGCAAACAAACAATTTTTTTTTTATCCATTTACATTTAGCTGAGAAGATCAAATAGTTCATTTTCTGCCTTACATTAAACTTTTCTTTCACTGGCAAAATTGAACAGTATGATATATTTAAATTTAACAAAAGACTTTATAGCACAGGAATACATGGTAACCCTGTCATGTGCCTTAGAATATTATTAATATTAAGGAATTTAAGTTCTTCATTACTATGATTTATTCTCTTATTAATATGTAATTCCTATTTTTCACTTTATATTACTTCACAATTTGTCTGACAGCACTAGATCAAAAATTTCTCAACTTAATGTTCACTTAGATTGCTTTAAAGTTTTAATGCATGATTATAAATTGAAATCCAGTTCCATATATTTACAAAGAAGGAAAAGAAAATATATTTCCATTTGGACATACAGGGGCTGATTTTTTCTTACTTTCTGGCCAAATAATCAGGCTTTTTCATCGTGGACATAATTTCATCACCAAAAAAAAAAAGCCACACCATTATAACTTTCCTCTTTTTGATACTCATAGGCTGTTTTTACTGCCTTCACAAAGAATCCTGTTTAAGCAACTATTACCAGATAATTTCATAAATACATAGGCAATGATTCACTGACATTTGAACATTAGCCCACTTTTACTTGGTAGTCTGTGGATTTTATAGTCTCAATTTATTACATTGAAAAACTTTACCTAAGACTGAATGTTGGCAGGTATTGGTAAAGGAGACACTTATAAAGAAAGCAATAAAGTTACACATCCTATCTTAAAAGTATAGCTATTAAAGTAAATAATGTACTGTCTAGCCATCTTTCAGTTTTATGAGATGGCCTTTGCCATGGAACACTCTCTTTTGGTTTCAGTAATGCTTGTTACTGAATTTTTCATTTAGCAAAGCAGTTCAGTCAATATCTGAAAGTATTAGTTGTTGAACTAAACCAAATGCAAAATGGCCTGGAACTCCTGTAAATAAAGGTAGCATATTTGGATCTCCATGCCTTTTTAGTCTCCATAACAGTGGGGAACCCCTACTGACTTGGAAACAGCAACTCTACTTCTCATCACTTATCTTCATGAGACCTTACATTCCTATGCTTTCTGTGTTCCTCCTTATAGTCATCTGCTTGCACAAGCCTAGTTTAAACAAGGCTATACTTGGTCTCCTTGATTCAAACTGGTTATTGGCTCTTTGTCTTCTGGCAGAACTAAGGCAGAGTTCAGGGTTCAAGACTCTTCTGGGTAACCTAAAAAATTAGGTGTGATCACTTATGTGAAGGAGAGGTCATGAGCCATTGTGCTCTTGAACAAGGAACATTCCTATCTACAGTAATACACAAGCTCTATAATTTCAAGGATTGGGATTTTTTTTGTTGTTCAAAATCAAAAGGCCATAACTTTAGCTTGACTCTGAGTAGAATTTCCAATAACTAGGAGTCATTGTAGAACTTGGAGCAGATGGCAGACCAACCCTGTGATTGAAGTCAGAAAGTCAATCTTTTTTCCTACAGATGTGTATTATTTTTCCCCCTGAAGCATAGAAATCTTTTACAGTGAAATAAACAACTCTCATAACATATCTATTTAGAATTTAATCAACTAAATTTAGTAGATGGCTTTATTCCCAAGGCCTTGTTATTCAGTAGGTTAATTATCAAGATAATAGTTGAACTTTTCACCTTCAGTGCAGAAAATGAAGGACTATAGAGAAAGGAAATAAGGTTTTGTTTTTTTGGGGGTGGGGGTGGGGGTGGAGGTTTTGATATAAAGTAGTAGACACAGTAGTTTCATTTAGAAGAAAAAGAAGTACCTAATTCAGCTGGAGAAAAATACTGCCTCCAGATATTATGATAAGTACTGGTGAAAGCATGATTTTACAATTGAAGCCCATTATCTCAGTGGACTCAGAGAAAAAGCTTCACCCCCTTATGCTGCAAGGCTAATCTCACTGTCTCTGTGTGGAAATAAACCACATCATGCTTATGATTTGTGAGTTGCTAAATATTCTTATAGTTAATTACAGCCTAAATATTCTTATAGTTAATTACAGCCTGTCCTTGAAGAACGTCCCCAGCTTGCAGGGCAGGGCACTTTCTATAGGGACAATGAAGAGTTTGCAAATTCCCTAGCTGGAGCAGAGGCACCACCCAGGTAGGATGTCAATCCCTGTTTAAAGGAGGAATTGCAGGGAGAATGTTGTCAGTTCAAAAACCCAAGACGCAAATTAAATGTGTCAGGCGACACCACCTAACTCTAAAAGGTGTGGGAAGAAGATGTGAATGTTCTTCTATCTATAAGGGAAATTGTTCCCTCTACCATTGAACTGGGTGAATGCTGCTGAAGATCTTTCAGTAGCTGATAATCCAGCCTTGAAATATTTTTTCACCCTAAGCAAAGACTTTTCCCATTTCAATCCGAATGCGTAAATCTTGGATAACCAAAGAGGCATTTCAGCAAATGAAAGAATTCACTCAAAATAGAACAGCTCAGGGCTGCACAAGTAGTTTAGGATTTAAATGTTTTTTACTTCCAGCTTGCGGGTGCTTTCAGGCAGTTGTTTCTATTGCCTGCTTCACAGCTCTTCCTATCTCTGCTTTTCTGCTTTAGAATAGCAGCGCTCTTTGTCTAATAGCAGGCCCAAGAGGTCAGACCAGCAGGCTCATAGATGCCCACAGGTGACAGCAGATGAAGAGGGAAATGGCAGTCATGAATTTTCGGACAGTGCACTCATATTTAGTACCCTTTAGTGGTTTTCTCTTTCATAAACTAGTTCAGTGATTTTAGAATTCACTATGGATCATCAGATTCCAATGATGCTTCCAAATGTTGTAAGCACCAGGACAGGCAGTACACACTGCAGTGACTGATTACTGATGAACAGTGGATAGCAAGCATATGATATTCTACTCTAACTGAGAGAATGAGATATTTTAACCTCAGTAAATACTTTAACTGCTGTGACAAAATGACTCGAAATACCGAATGTGCAGTTTTGTGCCACCTGATCATTTAATCGTCTTAACTATAAACAAGTGCAAAGATAAACAAATTTATAAACTGCAAAAATGTTTCATAAACATTACAAGCACTTTGAGAACCGGCTATACATGTGTCATATTTTGGAACAGTTTTTCAAATAAATGATTCTATTAATGGGAAAATGGACCAGCCAGTCATTCTGGTAATATACATAAAAGCAACACATTAAAAAATCAAATGTTCTTGCATAATATAACTGTATCTAGGATCTGCAATCACAAGAGTTCTAATTAAAACTCTGCAATCTTCCTCCACTGCAGACTATCAAACTCAGTAGTTTTATGTATATTAATATCCTGGGGCTATAAACCTTTAAAAATGTTTTGAGCTTGTGTGACATTAGATGTATTATCTTTTTTTCCCTTGAGTGACCAGTCTTAATTTCTCTTTTCTGTAATAGAAACAGACTTTCTTGTTTTTTTTTTTTTTTTTTTTTCTATTAGTTGTATTAAAGCACAGTATTATAATTGGATCAATTTACTGCAAATATATTATGTTGTATTTTCTTTTTACTGTATGCCTTAATCACTTTGCAAATTGTTTCCATTCATCTGAGACCAGTGCTAGAATCTACCTTTTTTATTTAACTTCAATTGTCAATGCCAAACAAAATTAAGAGCTTAAAGTATGAATGAAGGAATAATTTGAAGAGAGGAAAGTTATGGATATCAAGGGGAAGTTCTTCACAGTGAGATTGGTGAGGTGCTGGAATAGGCTGCCCAGAGAGTTTGTAGATGCTCCATCCCTGGAGGTGTTCAAGGCCAGACTGGATGAGGTACTGGACAACCTGATCTTCAGGTTGTCCTTCTTGTGGCAAGAGGGTTGGAAGTCAGTGATCCTTGGGGTTCCTACCCCCCCCCAAGGCATTCTACGAGTCTATGAAAGTTGTCATATTTTCTAACTCATCTTAGTTCTGGGGATAAAAGAGAGAAGAATGTGAACAGAAATATGAAGTAAATAAAGCTGAGGAACAAAATAAAACTGTTCTTGTAAAAGAAAAACTGTACTTGTCTATTACTATCTACTACTACATCCATGAAGTACATTCTAGAAAGAAAGAAATGCATAATAAACAAAGGAATTAGCAATATAAATTGGTCATAAAGTTAGTTTGATAATCTGGAAAGCATTTTGAGTGGTATAATCTTGCAGAGCATCCTTCTCTTAGGAACAGCTGGGGACATTAGGGGTGAAAATAATGTAGTCTGAAATACCTTTAAGGTGAATACTATATAAGACTGCTATTTCTTTTAAGACTGACTGTGCTGACATACAGATAACTTGATGAAGTAACCAGGAACATAGCAAAGTGTAGGAAAGCAATAGGTCTGTCTGTTGCTTTACTTACTGCAGGTGCAAATCCTACCATCTGGCTGGACTTGGTGTTGACCTGAGTATGTGAGATCCACTCAGCCCTACAGAAGCAGGCACCTGGATAGTGCTCATGGTGTGGGCAGAATTACCTTCAGACCCACAAAGAGGAGGCTCTGCCAAATCACCATCAACAACTTTGTACTTCTGAGAAGTGTTAGCATGAACCATGTCAGCTTCACCCTGGAACTGCAGGAACTGAACAGAAATATTTCCACTTCTTCCATCCCATTTCAGAAGGCAACCTGGATACATGCAGAAGTAGCACTAATGGTGCTGAGAAAATGTAATTTCCAAGTTAAATTCAAGTTCCAACTTACAGCTTGCAGAACTTGGACAATACAGACCAAGCCAGCAGCAATTATGTCTCTTAGTGAGGCTTCCAGAGGAAAAATTTTGGGTACCAGAAGATTATAGGAAGCTCACTCACACTGTTGTTTAGCATTTGTTATCAACCTTCCACTTCTGGAACTGTAAAATTTGAAAGAAGGCTTCTGTCTCAACTAAAGCTGTTTTGACTTATTAAAAAATTGTCACTGCTCTTTGAATGTTGTAGTGATGAGGCTTCACCCACATGGGACAGATAGTAAAACATTTCTTATTTGTACATGAAAAGAAAAGCCAAAAGCAGAGCACTTAGTGTGAGATGTTATTGAAAACCCATTTATGTTATTTATGTAATAACTTATGCTATTGAACTTAATACTTCACTAAAAGTGCTTGTGATTTTCTCCCCACCAAAGAAATCTGGTTTTGTGTACATGGTAATTGGAGTTCTCAGTTCTTGAGGTTAATTGCCCTAAGCTGAAGAGACAAATTTTGTTTTTAGGGAAGACTTCTTTCTATTCACAAATTAATTAGCAATTTGAAATGGAAGCAGAGGCGGAAAAATTGTTACCTAATCCTGACAACAAGAAGAAAAATGAGTTTAGGATTAAGAAATAATTAAAAATCAACTTTATGAGTAAATTCCTTGGTGAATGATACCCATAAAAATCATAGAAGCATTTGTAATGAAGTCTACTGCAGAGCCAGTAGCAGACAAGAGACCTGAATTAGCATCCATTGTGTTTTTGAGAAGCTGCAAAAAAAATCAGTAGTGATGCAAATATACAGTACGTACAAATATAGCAATATCATAGATGTTTCAAATGACTTTAGTCATTTGTCTATTTTTAATGCAAAAAAGTTACTTTCTTCAAATCATTCCACTTAAAAAAAGCATTTAAGTGCTCATTCAGAAAGAAGCCCAAAAGGATTGCTTTGCAGAATATAAACACCAATAAAATACAATGGATTAGACTTATCTAAAGCAACATGTCAGCAGGTGAGCAGCTAATAAGCTCTGATGAAAAGGAAGATCATCAGGAATAAGCCAACCAAAAAACCCAACCAACCATCAGCAAGAAAAGCCAAGAAAAGCACACAGTCAAGCAACTAACCACAGTCCAAATGAGCAAGCTGAAGGCACTGAGATTGGCCTCAGCATGTGTGTGAGCACACTGCATACATGTGAATTGAAGAATTTAGCTGAAGTGTTACAACAGACAAGAGGAAGAAGGTGGTACTTTAGTTTGCAAGGCTTGTTTTCCTTCTCCACTAGAAAATGAGGGGCAAAGCTTCCCAGGCTGAACAATGTCATGGTTTTATGATTTTTTTGGTCATCAGTATTCCACACCATAACATCATGCAATGCACTGGGGGTGGGGTTTGATATCTGCCGAATGTTCGTCCGTCGGAGAACTACATTTCCCCAGGAAATTTCCCCCCTTTGCGGTCAGCAAGGGGATATAACTCCATGCAAGGTCACCTGATCCTTCTTCTTCGCCTGCTCTTCGCTATCTGCGCTTCGCCGCCTGCGCTTCGCCATCTGCACTTCGCCGTCTGTACTTCAGTCGCTCAACTGGACTGCACTTCTCACCCCAGCATTGTGGTGAGGTCTATACAATTCAAACAGACTCTCTCTCTCTCTCTCTCTCTCTCTCATTGTATTTTACTAATACTATATTTAGTAAAATCATTTGTTCCACCTCAGATCAGTGCTGTTGTTTTCAAGTATTTTGGGGTCCCCTGCTTCCCCTTTCCCAGAGGCACGGATCCGCAGATCCCTCCGCCCTGCTGGTCACGGAACTGGGCCGGACCAGCCCATAAACCGTTGACAAACATTTAGCCACATGCTACTCGTTCTTATAAAAACTTGATAAAGTGCACTTTGCCTTACCTTGCTGGGTTTTCTTTGATGAGGAAAGTCTCATACTAGAAATGTTTCTATCTTTTCCACTAAGGTTGTCTATTGCAGAAAAGTATAGAAGTGTTGTTTCCCAGCTGGCTGACCACAAACTGAAAATACCCAGAAGCAGCAGTCTCATGATTGAGCATTACCCTGTAAACATCAGGGAAAGATGAAGCATTGCCCAGAGCTTAGTGGAACATGTTCTTGCATAAGGGGTCTTTTTTTAATTCTCTCCTTTTTTATGTCTGCAGTTAACGAA
Organism: Lagopus leucura; assembly: GCF_019238085.1. Classification (NCBI taxonomy): domain Eukaryota; kingdom Metazoa; phylum Chordata; class Aves; order Galliformes; family Phasianidae; genus Lagopus; species Lagopus leucura. Next base: position 20,763 of record NW_024966794.1, read on the forward strand.
GGTTTTGCCATTTACATTTTAAATTAAGATGTGGACAGTTTTTTTAAGTTTTCTAGCACTTTCACTATGTGTTGAAAACAGAAGACAGTATGTGATCAATTCTATAAACATCTAAGGTGCAGGAGGCATAGGGACGAGGCCCAACTCTTTTCAGTGGTGTGAGGTGATAGGACAGGGGGAAATGGCCACAAACTGGAGCACAGCAAGTTCCACACAAATGTGCGTAAGAACTTCTTCACAGTAAGGGTGAACACTGGGACGGGCTGCCCAGGGAGGTGGTGGAGTCTCCTCTGGATACGCTGAAACTTGCCTGGTTGCTTACCTGTGCAGCCTGGTCTAGTGAGCCTGCTTTGCAGGATGTTGGACTAGATGATCTTTAGAGGTCCCTTCCAGACCCTACAATTCTGTGATTCTGTATAAATGGCAAACAGAAAAGGATTACAACTGAATAGGAGATAGAATTTCAAGATATCTTTCAGGAATTATGTCTTCAAGCAACCAAGTTAAATAATTTCTTTGAGTTCATGAGAATTAGATATTTCTCCTTATCCTTTTAAAGGTGATTAAATCACACAATATAGTATTTTATTTATATTTCTGGTACAGTAATGCTTACGTTTCAGTGACTTTCTAAAAAAATGCATATAATTAACTGTATAATTAGATTTAAAAACACGAAGTTCAAGATCATTTGGATCTTCTGTTAGCTTAGAAAGTTGCTAATTACTTCACTAGCTATGTCCCACTTCATATACTTCTAGTCTTTCTCCCCTGCCAGGAAGACTGTTTTCCTCCTCAATGAGAAAGACGTATGTGAGAAAGATACCTTTTTAGTGCATCCATGTGATGTTCAGTTAGAGAAGTGAACTCATTAAAATCAATAAGAGCTGTTTTTGCAGAAGAATGTAAGAGTGAATATTGCCCGTAGTTTACTTTTACAATAGCTGCAATCAGAGCAGTTTTCATTAGCTCAAGATATGCTTCAAAACCTCAGTCACTCTAAATGGGAATGCATGCCACCTCATCGAGTTTGGAAATTTAATTGCTGTGCTATTAAAGTGATTGGAAATTTTCAAAGGAATGAACATGTCATTTTTAAATGTGGACTGTGAGAATTCAGCTGAGCTGCAATATATAGATTTGCAAGCTACAACTTTGTTAATTTCACAGTTCTGAATATACAGATAACGCAGGTGATACCTCAGCTACAGAGAATAGTTTTTTTCATAAATGGATACCTGTCAATAACACATGTCAGTTAAGCAACTTGTATGACATTAAATGAAATCATATGGGTAGTTCTAAATGCATGTTTTTTGCCACTACTCAGGTGTCGTGATGACAGCTGGCTGTCTTCACTGGAAATAGATTAATATCAGGGTTCTGCTACATTAACAGTCAGAATATACAATTTACCTAAACTGGTATTTTGTGTTTGCAAGTCATTCACTATAGTAGAATTCAGTAGCATTCAAAGATTCCACATTTAATTGCAAGAAGAGGCAGCTAAAAAATTATTTCCCAGAGTAGTTTAGAAATACGGTCTTTTCTGCTTGGCATGACAGTCAAAAAGGCCAGCATCACTACCCCAGTTGAAAGAGCCACAAAGCAAGCCTTAATTGATCTGCGAATGTAGTAAATTGACAGTCACACTCAGAGAAACTAAAAGAATCCCATATGGAAACACTCAGTAAAATCATGGTAAGTTTACAACACAGCACAGACTGCAGTGGAACTCCAAGAACTGCAGTTTATTGCCAGCATTGTGTTACAAAGATGTTTACTAGGCATCTAAATAGGTTAGCAGTTAATTATCATACACCAAGCATACAGGATTGTGCAAATCAAACGTGGAGTCTCAGGTTACATTCATTTTCATTGTGAAAGTCAGTTGGGACCATCAATTGCAGCCCCAAACTGAAATCTTCTGCTATGTTTAACTGACGTGAAAATGCAGCAGTTAGGATTCAAGAGAGCTATAATCTATCAAGTTAAAATCATTCAGCTGTGTTTATTAGTGAATTGCACCTTCAGTAATATCCTTTACTATCCATACTGCAGCGCATGCTTGCATTAGTTACACTAATTTGAATGCTTATAATTCTTATGTGTTAAGTGATGTAGTGCATTTCAGCATTGTATATGTTATTGCAACTAAAATATTTTTAGAAACACATCAGTGGCAAAAGGAGGATTAAGGAAAATCTGTACCTTTTAATGGATGTAGGAAACATAGTAACAAAAGATGAGGATAAGGATGAGGTATTTAATTCCTTTTTTACTTCAGTCTTTATCAGTAAGGCCAATTTTTCTCAAGATACCCAGTTCCCTGAGTTATAAGATGGTGCTGAGGAGTAAGATCAAGCCTCTGAACTTGAATGGAAAACTATGACATTCTCCATGTTCTGAATGTTCTTATGTTGATGCAAGAGAACTGCAGGAGCAGGTGGAAGTGATTACCAAGCCACTTTTAATAATTTACCACCAGTGTTGGCTAACCAGATGACTGAACATTAATGAAACTGACAGCAATCTACAAGAAGGGCAATAATAAGGATCCAGAGAACTACAGGCCAGTAGTTGCCTAGCAGAAAAGGACCAGGGGGTTCTGGCTAAACATGAGCTAGCAGTGTGTCCTGGTGACCAGGATGCCATTGGCCATCCAATGAAATAGAGTGGCTAGCAGGACCAGGGGAATGGTTTTCCCTCTATATTTATTGTTGTTGAGTCCACACCTGGAGTACTGTGTTCAGTTTTGGGCCACTCACTTAAAGTAGGATATTGAGTTGCTAAAGCATCTGCAGAGAAAAGCAACAACTCTGATGACAGGACTAGAAAATGGGATCTGAGAAGTTGCTGATGGAAGTGGAGCTCTTTCTTCTGGAGAATGGGAGGTTGAGGGGATAATCACAGAATCATAGAATCACAAGATTGGAAAGGATCTATAGGATCATCTAGTCCAACTATCCTCCCATCACCACTGCTACCACAAGCACTAAATCACATCACGCAGCTCCTCATCCAGACGCCTCTTGAACACTGCCAGGGACAGCAATTCCACCACCTCCCTGGGCAGCCATTCCTGTGCCTGACCACTCTGAGAGAAAATGTTTTTCCTTATGTCCAATCTAAACCTCCCCTGGTACAACTTGCAACCATTTCCTTTGGTCCAGTTTGTTGCCTGGGAGAAGAGGCCAAACTCCTCTTCATCACAACCTCTCTTCAGGAAGCTGTAGGGTCTTTGAGCCTCCTCTTCTCCAGACTAAACAACCCCAGCTCCTTCAGCTGCTTCTGATAAGACTTGTGCTCCAGACCCCTCACAGGTTTCGTTGCCCTTCTCTGGACATGTTCCAGGGAGACCTCATTGCTTATTTAAACTACTTGAAAGGAGGGTGTAGCAAGGAGGTGATAGGTCTCTTTTCTCATGTATGATAGAATGTGCGGAAATGGTCTCAGTTTGCATCAAGAGATGTTTAGATTGGAAATTAAAAATAAATTTTTCATGAAGAGGATGGTCAAGAGTTGGAAAGGGCTTACAAAGGAAATGGTGGAGTCCCCTTCATTGGTGGTATTTAAGAGATATGGAGATGGAACTAAGTGACATGGTTTACTGATGGAATTTGGTAAGTCAGGTTGGTCATCTTAATTTTTTATTTTTATTTTTTTCAGTGTAAGTAATTCAATAATTCTATAGGTAAGACTGAATTCTTCAGTTATATTATCTTTTTTTTTTTTTTTTATAATTGAGAATTAATATTTTTGGACAAGACGAAACAAAGCTGAATTACTTCTGTGCACAGGCAGCACACAGAAAGTTGCAGTGATATAAAAGATAGATGATTTTAGTAGATTTGTATGGTAAAGTTCCATAGTGCCTGCAGCATTTGTATTAAGGTGGCCATGAGAAGGGAGGAAATGATTTCCTGCTCTCCTATGACAAATTGCTCTGATTACTGAAGGTGTCAGTGTTAGTGAAGGTTTTAAGCAGAACAGTGCCCGAGGAAGCTAAAATAAACTCACGTGGTGGTTTTTTTTTTCTTCTCCTCTTCCTGAGATAAACAATCTGTTGGTGCAAAGACATTTCTCTCAGAGAGAATAATAGTATGAGAAAATACCTCCCACTTCTCTGTTTTTCCTTGAGACAAATAAGATAGCAAGTCACATCAGCACTCTCAATCACTTCTTTTATTTGCAAGTATGATTTACTGGTGCATCTGAAACATTTCCTTTACCTGCAGTACATTCCAAAGCAGGTTTTAGCCTGTACATGACTATCAAATAAAGACATAAAGTACTTTCTTATTCCTGATATGCCATCTTGCACACTTAAATATTTGTGTTTTATTTAAAGAATAAAATTGTTGCATTCATCTCTAGGTATTCACAGGGAATGTTTTAAAATCTTCTTTTGTTGAAAGCATCATGCTATATGCAGGTTATAAAGAATCCCACACCTCAGGGCACATTTTGGAGAATATCTTGCCCCATTTCCAAGAGCTTCACACCTTGCTCTTTTACTCCAATTATCTTCCAGTTATCTCTGCCACAAAGTGGGAGTCAACATGCAGACCACAAGCTGTGAAGATGACAGAGATGCCTTGCTGCTGGATGCATAGATCAAAGCTTATATCCCTACACTGTTTAACCAAGCTTTCTCTCTGTAATGCAGACAAAGAGTGAGAAGCCAAACTGTGATGAAAGGCCAAGGTGCTTTGTGTACTTTTATGTATTTTTGGGTGCAAGGGGAAGACCAAAAGTCAAAGCCTGTGCTTGGTTTCTGGGGTCTAGTGTCTGTGTTGAGCAAAGGAGGTAATTGACCTCACTGAATTGAGGGGAAGAGCCTTACCCATTCCTGAGCAGTACATCACATCACAAGACTGCTGGAATATGTCTTGCTTCATGAGGCTTCCCTCTATGCATTTAGCTATTGAAAACATGCAAAATGCATGTCCATTTTCTCTCAAAAAACAGTGACATGCAAGTGCTCAGAAAGTGCTCAGAAATTTCGGGTTTTCTATTGTGTGGATGAAGGAACGATGTTTCCAGGCTTCACTACAATTCTCTACAATTTACTACAATCTGGCTTGGAAACTAAGTTTGCCTCTGTATGCAAAAGTATGCTGTCTTGGAGCTACAGAATAAATGTCAGTATATTTGAGAAATTTCTAACTTAATTCAGATTTGTGAAAGTAATTTCAGCACCAAAGAACAATATTCACTTTAACCAGGATAAAATGAAACAATAACAAAGAAGAATGAGAAATCAACAAATAAGAGCCATATTCAGTAGTGAACAGAAGTACTGTGATCTAAAATATACCTTCTGTACTAATTGGTGAGGGGACTAATGATAATAGTGAAAATCAGTAACATTACCTGCCAAAAATGGGCCTGAGGCCAACACTGAAGTGTAAACTAGAAATAATAAGTGCAACCAGAAATTTTCAGTTCTGGAGAACTTAAGTTTGTCAAGTGAAAGAGTCATTTAAAAACATATGTATGTTCTGCTTTTTTTAAAATCTGTTCTACATTTCAAACTTCAAGGCTTGTAATTGTAAATTCTGAAATAGAATTCAAATTTAAGATCTTGCCAAAGATTTGGCTCAGTGTTTAATTGGTAGTGAAGGTACAGATTACACTGAAAAAGCCTTGATTAGTGAATAGCCCTACTATTTCATACGTAGTCACATATACAGGGCTACTAAGCAGAGAAATCAACACACAGCTCCAAATTTAAGCATTTGTCCACAGCAGTGACTTTTTCTATCAGTGAGAACAATTTCTTAAGGTATTTCTGTGATAGCTGTACACAACAAAAACATCAGCACCTTACTTTCACACCTAATTTCTTTGGCCAAGAAAAATCTTTATTTTCAAAATTTCATTTTTCTCCTTGCAGTTTCTGTCAAATGGATCCTTATAGATTTTGAAATCTATAGGGACAAAGAAAAAGTTGTAAGAGCAGGAGCTCGTCATTACCCAAGAGGACTAGCTGCTTTTAAATCTATAATGGGTTTACAGGGCCTGGTAGGAATTTCTATAATACATGATGATTACACAGACCATTTTGCTGTTCCTGACATTTGTGGGTGTTTCTCATACACAGGCAGCATCCCTCCTCCCTCTGAAATTATTATTTTGATGGCATTTGCTCTCTGTTCTTGCATTTAGTACAGGGGAAAGATAAATGCAGAGAGCTCTCTTCTAGCTCTTTGGATTATGTTTCTCTCTCTCTGTCCCCCAGGGACAAAAATGGGAACACCGTTTCCTTCAGATGTGTACAAATAAATGTCTTTCCCCCCTCCGTATTCTGCTCTTTTTGATTTATGTGTTGTTCTCCTTAAACTCCACACATCATTTTCAGGGAAGAGAAGTTTCTTGATTGCTGCATATCAGATAACTGCAATTTGAGGAAAACAGTTCATCTGCAAAGGGCTGAGGTGAGTAAATAGGTTGTCCACATGGGTTCTCGCACCTCTTCATTGACCAACGTTTTAATTCAGTCATATATCGTGAACTAAACAGCTTTCCTCACGTTGGTGACTTGTGATATTTAGTGAATGTCTTTCTGTACAGGTTAGTGGTGCTCCACAGACAACCAAAAATTAAGTTACTGTTTCAAAATCTCACAAGGTATCACAGAGCTGCATATTTCTGTTTTCCTAGAATAATAAAACACCTGCTTTATGACAAGACATGACAAGATATGAACATACCAGGATCATCTCCATAGCCTGAAACAAAAACAAAACTGTATTCCATTTCCTGTGCTCCCATATAATCCTGGGCAGTCTTATCCTTCACACAAAGCTGTCCTGATGAAGTTATGTTGTTGTTTTTTTTAAAGTGAAGATTGTGGTCTAGCTAAAAGTCATATAATTTAATGCTTTTAATTAGCAGCTTAAAAGTCAGCTGCATCTTTTCAGCTGTTCTATATGAATTTATTTTGTCATGTACAAAAAGTGGTTATTATGACTCATGTTTATTCTGCCCATTCTCTAGATGTTATGAATGCTGAATAAATGCAATCGTTTTTTTTCTGGTGCAGCATTATTCAGGTTACAGTACAGTACTAATACCCTACATTAAAAAAAAGAAGAAAAAATATAATGTTCATGTACAATCAAGTAAAAAAAAAAAATCTTTCTGCTTCAGCATCACTTCTAACTGCTTAAAATTCAGTATAAAAGCTGGCATGAATTAATCCCTGTATGGATAGCTTAATAGATAGCTCAGCTTAATGATGGCATTCATGGTTTTCAGACAATTTACCATCCCTAGCGATTCAGGTAGTCACACAACATATAGTATGAAGGTACTGTCCCTTATGGGAAGCAATATAAATTTTATGCATCACAAACTGCTGAAGGATACTGGATCAACTAGGGGCAGGAAAAAAAAAAAGTACAAAAAATTTAATGTGTACAAGCTTTCTTTGGCAAAAAATCAAATGAACAAACTGCACCAAAATCAAACAAAATATACTGACATGCACACGCATACTCAAAACAGGGAAATATTTTCAACATATTAGAAAAAGTAGTCATGCTGTTGAATAGAAATTGGGCCTTTAGGCAGGCAAAATCAAGTTGTCTACATACTCCTTCACCTAGATACAGAAACACCTTTCCATCTTGTCTTGCTGATACCCAGGTGTTTCCAGCTGAAGAAAGTACAGGGCAAGAGAACATAGCTGGTGAACTGCCAAACTGGTGGATAGATGATCTCCGTCAGTGGAACCAGAGGGAGAGACTTTCCAAGCTTTGTAATTAATCAATCAATCAATCAATAAATCTATTTAGTCGCTTCGTTACATTTTGAGAAGGATGTATGTGGAGAGAGCAAAGCTAAATCTTTCAGCTTCTTCATGTAAGACATGAGATAAGCAGGTTTAAAAGCCTTTTTCAGGACTGAGACTTTGTCAAGTCAAAGTTGCAAAGGGAAGCCAGCAGAGACTACTCAGAAGTCAGCCATTGGCTGTGGCTGGAAGAGACAGTATGGCAGACAAATGCTGGAAACCTGTTGAACCAAGCAGAATTTCACCATTCTTCAGGCATATGAAAATGGCAGTGAAATAAAAAAAAAAAAAAAGAGGAAAGTGGTGTCTGGTAAGAACCAAAAAGAATCTGTTGATCCCCCTTCTCATTCTATACGACAAACTGTAACGAATCTAAATATAATTATAAGCATATAACTCACAGTGTGTCTAAGAACCTAGTTATATGTAATGTGTGTTTGTCTCCTACAGAGTTGAAACTGGCAAATGGCATGCTGTAGTACTTGATGGTACTTGAGGCATTTCTGGCCAGAAGCCTAAAAGCTTCGAGGTGAAGCCACCAAGTGCTCTTGCACAAGAAATGATTCCCAGAGGAAGAGTTTGTTGCCTTCCTGTAGACCTGTGGTGGCTGCAACAGATTTTTAAGCAGCATCAAATGCTGATTACACCATATGGGTGGTTCTAAAAAGATGGTTCTGTGTTTCCACTAGAGATTTTCAGGAACATTTAGGACAATTGTAATCCTACCCAAATCTCTGCTAATCCTAGAAATTCATTTCAAAGAAATTCAGTGCCTCAATACTAAATTAAAAAAATGAAGTCTTGCAATTTTGAGTAACGCATCTTTTTGTTCTATTTTTGTGTCACATGAAGAATTCAAAGCAAAAATAAAAACTTATTTGGGGAGAAGTTTATATTTTATTTTTTTCCTTTTTTTTTTTTTTTTCTAGAATGAATTCTTATATTTTATTTTCTACCAATAAAATCAGAAGATTTCATTTCACATATCCTCTTACCATTACTTTTTGAATGTGCAGCAAAGGAGCATTCAAACCCAGCTTGATTTGTTTCTCTTTATCATACATAAATTTTGACAAAGAAAATAAATATCAAACACAACCCTGTCTGTTGCAACTGCTGTGAATGGTTGCTGCTACATCCCCTGAATGACAGTCCTGCTCACCTTGAAGGTACACGAGGCAAACACTGTTAGCCCATGATGCAGGAGCACAAAGTGTTCACACCCCTAGAAGAGCCTTTTAGCTCAGAATGACTATCTTCTACAATCCTTGCACAGTCAGAGTAATACCCATGAAGGCAGTGTTCAGCCTGCCCCCTTCCCAAATGATTTCATATGAAATCAGTACATCCTAGCAGAAATAAAAACCATACTCAAATTAATTGTTACAGACAAGTATAGCAATTTACACTAAAGAGTTTAGTAAAGAAAATGAAAGAAAATGAAAAAAAAGCCTTGTAGTGTTCCTCAGGATAATGTTGAAATACACAAATAACTCAGGAACATGATCCAGACTTGGCAATTTTTCCAGGGGGTTCAGAGAACTTAGGAATACGTCTTTACATAAAATTGGTTTAAATCTAAAAAAGAAAATTATTCCATAATTTTAATCTCCGTTTTGTGAATAATTGAGACAGATTTACATCCAAATAGTTTCTTTTAAGCATACCTCAGGTAGTTTGAGATAATCCTCCTAAGACAGAATTTCTGTAGCTGCAGGATATGGGTTTGGCTCTCTATTGTGCATATAGTAAATGTGGAAGTGACTGGAAATCATTTTATCAGGTTAAAGCAGCTTCATTTCCATCCCTGTGCTCTAATCCCAAGAGTGCTGCAGTTACTATAAACCTTTCTATTAAGTTCAAGATACTGAGAAGTTGAATAACATTTTTATTCACTGTCAATTTTGACCCGATGCTTTTTGCATTATTATGAAATGAACACTTCCACCACTATCAGAATGAAAAAGGTTTTTTTTTTAATTCTTTTTTTTTTTTTTTTTTTTTTTTTTTTCCCAAGTAGAAAAAATCCCAAGGAACATACTTAGGCTATTCAATTGCAAATACATTTGTCTAATCATTGTTATTACTGTTATTATACCAGCAGCATTATCATCAACCAAAACAACCAATAACAATTTTAGAAGTACCAAAGGGCATGTTGGAAAGCAGAATCCAATTTTCAGTTTTTTTTCAGCTAAAATACTTCCATTGTTAGTGGATTTGTTCTACAACATTGCAGAGACTGAATCCTGGTGAGTGATGCTGCTGGAGAAATGCTGGAGAAGTCTTTCCCATGGAAAAGGTGAAACTTGCCACTTCAATGGACCCAGAAAGCCAAAAGGGTGGACACACCCGTAGATTAGAGTGTACTTCATTTTGCTGACATGCAACACATGTCCATGATTGTGCATCTGCATAGAATCACAGAATATTCCAAGCTGGAAGAGACCCATGAGGATCTAGAAAACAAATTTGCTGCCACACAGGACCACCCAAAAATCAAGTCCTGTATCTGAGACAGTTGTCCAGAATGTTTCTTGAACTGAACTCGTGCAGTCCTGATGCCTTATCTCTATTAACAAGTTGACTAACACTGTTCAAACACTGAACAGAGAATGATTATTTTTGCCCATTTGTAGTGTTCCTATGCCTGCCTTACAAAGGACAGCTAGATAGACAACTCTGCTTTTCACATCCACTCTTTTTACTCAGTTAACACAGTCCAGAATTTGACATGTGTTTACTCAATATGAATTTACACAACTGAAAAGTGCAAGAAGCACTGTCGATTAATTAGAATATTTCTGTTTTCACTCGTTGGAGAGCAAGTGAATGAGTTATAGCGTAAGACATTCCAGATGCAATCTACTAATGAAATAATAATTCTTCCAGCCTCAGTGTCTAATAAATATCAAAATAAGCAATGTTAATTTCAAGCATTTCACAGGTGTTCATATTAATTAGCAAAATTACATTCCTCATCTTTGAAAGAAAAGAAGAGATAAATAGTGTAGCTTGAAAAACTACTTTTTCATTTACACTTCCACAGTCATCTGAAACAATACATGAAGTATGTAAAGGCATAAGGACTTGTGTACCAGGTCAGCCACAGCTCTGCCCAATACAGTGTACTTTTTCAACAAATAATAATAATTAATCTTTGGGAAATGATGCCAGATCCCCACAGTTTCTCAATTGAAATCTTACATACTTTTTGGAATCATAGAATCACAGAATCACATTGATTGGAAAAGCCTTCTAAGATTATCTGGTCAAACTGTCTACCTATCTCCAATATTGCCCCACTAAACCACATACCTAAGGATAACATCTGTTGTTTCCTTAAATATTTCCAGGGATACTTACCTGGGCAGCCTGTTCCAGTGTCTGATCACTCCTTATGGGAAGAAATTATTCTGAATATCCAACCTGAACTTTCCCTGATATAACTTGAGGCCATCATCTCTCTTCTTATTGCTTTTACTGGGTAGATGAGGCCCACTCCCACCTCACCACAACTCCCTTTTAGTTAGTTGTACAGAGTGATGAGGTCTCCCCTCATCCTCCTCTTCTCCAGGCTTAACAATCCCAGTTCCCTCAGCAATTTGCAGTTTCTCATAAGATTTTTGCTCTGGTCCCTTTGCAGCTTTGTTGACTTCTGGACAAGCTGCAGGGCCTCAATATCTTTCTTGTAGTTGAGGACCCAGAACTGAACACAGTTCTCAATATGTGGCCTCACCTGAGCTGAGTACAGAGAGATGATCAATCCCTTTGTCCTGCTGGCAGCACTATTTCTGATGTAAGCCAGGATGCCACTGGCCTTCTTGGCCACCTGGGCACACTGATGGCTCATGTTCAGCTGAGTGTTGACCAACATCCCCAGATCCTTTTCCTTCATGCAGCTTTCCAGCCACTCTGCCTTAAGCCTACAGCATTGCGTGGGGTTGCAACTTGGTCCTGTTGACTTCATCCCACTGACCTCAGCCCACTGATCCAGTCTGTTCAGGACTCTCTGCAGGACCTTGCTACCCTCAGGCAGATCTACCTCTGCCCTCCCCCCAAGACAGTATTGTCTGCAAACTTACTGAAGGTGTGCTCTATTCCCTCATCCAAACCACTGATAAAGTTATTAAGCAAGATGGTCCCCAGTACCAACCCCTGGGGTACACCGCTTGTGACTGGTCACCAGCTGGATTGAACTCCATTCACCACCACTCTCAGGGCCCAGCTACCCAGACAGTTCTTTACCCACCAAAGACTGTCCAAGCTATGGTCTGCCAGCTTCTCCAGGAGAATTCTGTGGGAGGGTGTCACAGTGTCTAGGTAGATTACATCAGCCTTTCCCTCGTCCACAAGGTGGGTCACCCAGTCATAAGAGGAGATGAGGTTGGTCAGGCAGAACCTGCCCTTCATGAACTCATGCTGGCTAGGCCTGATATACCCTCATTGTCCTGCACCTGCCATGTCACTGCACTCAAGATGATCTGTTCCATAACCTTCTCTGGCACTGAGTTCAGGCTGCAAAGCCTCTGAATCCTCCTTACAACCCTTGTTGTTGATGTGCATCATATTAGCAAGTCTCCAGTAATCTGGGACCTCTCAAGTTAACCAGGACTGCAGACAGACGGTGGAAAATGGCTTGGCAATCACTTCTGCCAGAAGACAAGAGAAGAATATTCTGACATTCTGTGGCATATAAAATTTAACATATCTCTGGATCTTACTAATATATCTTAATACAGTTTTGCTGTAGAGAACTCTCGTTGGCTAGGATCACTCTGAAGAAGTATTTTTAGCATGTAGATAGTGACTTCCCAGACACTTCAACATCACAGTGAACAGCAGGGGTTACCATGTGAAGAGTTCTTTGATATCCAAGAGGAAAGGGGTAACGTTGAGAGGGCTGAGGGGAACTTTATTAACAGAAAAAAAAAAATGCAGAGATTTACCCCCGATTAAATTTCTGGAGTCTTGACTGAAGATAAAAAAAAAAAACCCTCTCCCACCAAAAAAGCCTTCTTAATCCCATTAATCCTTCTAATTAAAATTCTTATTTTATTCTAAATGTCATTTTCATGTAGAAAATACCAAATCTTATTTTTAAATGAATTACGAATATGAAACAAAGTGTGGGGGTTGGGGTTGCATTTGAATATTCTTTTTATTGTTGTTTGTTTTTTTTTCTTCTCCAAATTGTCTGGGGTAGTGGGTGGGGAAGGGAAAATAATGGATTTCAGTTGTAGTAAAAACATTTTTTTTGCACTCCACTTATGCCTTAAACGAGTAACACTGGCACTCGTGTGTCTCTCTTTTTTCCCTGTACATTTTACAAAACCAATGGATCTTTTCCTCTCTTGACACAAAGCACATAAATTGCTGAAGTACTTATTTCTAGAATAAAATAACTTACTCATCAAAGGCTAATACGTAAGTCTTGTTCAATAATCATGCTGTTTATCAAAATGTTCTAAGTTTTATGATCTCTGAAGTATGTTTCATCAGTTTAGGACTGTTATTGTATCCCCTGGGGCATACTAAGCACACACTTCTGCTTAAATATGAAGAGATGTAATAAGAAATGCCTTGGACTGAGTCCTATCCCCAGAAGCAGTTCTAGAAGGAGTCTGCACTAATGCAGCACAAGAAGATTCCCTGCACACACTTGTCCCAGAAGCAGTCCTGTGTGCTTTGGCATGGGGCCCCTCAGCCTCTCAGCCCAGCTCTGCTGTCCAAAGCTGATCCCTGAGAGCTCCCATCTCACCATTGCTGCTTGGCAATGCTGAGGCCTTTACCACCAAAGGAAATATTCCTCCCTTACATGGAGTCTTCTCACTTCTCACCTTCTGCTGCCAGCTGGTGTCATCAGCCTCACAGCCTGGCCTTTGTGCCCTCCACACCAGATCTTTCCTAGGTCCCCAGTTACTGTTGCGGTGCAGTTACATCCAATCTCAATGATCTCTATAAATCTCTATCAATCATACTTTTCTGGGGGGAGAACACACATTTTACTTACCATTAGTAAATATTATTATTATTCAAAATGATACAGAATTAAAAAAAAAAAAAAACCAAACCTCAAGAAACCTAATTGTCATTTTTTTACCCCTAATATCACAGGCTATTTTTTTGTGCAGCATCACTCCTTTACAAAATGATTGGGAAAAAAAAAAAAAATAGAACAAGGTCTTTTGCACCGATAGTGAAGACCTGTAGACAAATACATTATCTATTCTTTAAAGTTTTGTAGAAGTGTTTAGATCATTTTTCTGTGTCCTTAGCCAGACAAAGATTGATTGTGGATTTGATATGTAACTGCTGACAGGAAAAAAGTGGGGAGATTTCATCCCACAGATGGAAAGTCACACAGCATTCACTGAATTTTTTCTCTAAATGCAATAAATATTAGGTGTTAAATGACAACGATTGGTGCTTTCCAGTTAGAAGGAAATACAATTATTTATATGTATATATTTCAACCGTTTTGCAAAAATGAATGTACCTTCAGAAAACCCAAAGCGGTTGGAAAAAATCTCTCTTTTGTTGATAGAAATGGCAGAGGATTACAAAAATTTTGCATATGAAGGCAAATGGCAGGTGTGCAACAGTTCTCAATCAGTGTTTGATTTTTGTGTTTTGATTTTGGTGCATAATGCCATTCTTCAATATTATGTGATTCAAAGGTATAAGAACATGTTTATGTCTGATCCCTATCATATTGCTAGGTGACCAAATCAATCAGCTTTTTTTTTCTCAGTATGTATTTTTAATCAGTAGCTACGTTGCCCATTTTATTGTGATTTGGATTTGCAGATGGCAGGCAGGCGTTGGGTCCCTTTAGAAGTAGATCAGAAGATAACTTCAGAGCAATGTAATGATTTCAGTTGAAATTGTAGGTATTTATCCACCTCATTTATACACTCAAGACTTTGGTTATATTTCATAACTTAAAGCTGTGGTGGTGTCTTTTTTTTTCCCCGATAGCTCTGCTCTTCTTATGTGTTTCAGAGATGAGTGTTTACAAATCATAGAATCATAGGAAGGTTTGGATTGGAAGGGACCTTTATGATCATCTAGTTCTAACTCCTCTGCTGCTAGCAAGAACACATTCCTCTACATGTTTTCATTTGCAAAATAATTTTAAGGCTTCATTGTCCACAGTCGTCTTTAAGATTTTAACCCATATTTCTTCCATGTTTGTATTTCTTTAGTGACCATCAACCTAAACAACTCTCAAAGCACATCACAACCCTTTGCTCTTTGTTCCTCAGAGGAGTTAAAATATTAAAAAAACACTTTTTAGTCTGCCCTGCCTGAGATGTATAAGGAAATTATTGTTGAATATACAGTAAATTATTGTCTATCATGCCATGCTTGTGAAAAAAATTGATTTCCCAGTTTCATGATATTCTGGAAAATGCCTGCAGGAGAAGAGACTGGGTGGATTCATGGTTTCTCTGATTTCTGCAGTTAATCATCTCAGACTTTTAACCCTAGTAATATGGCTGGCAACCATGAGAGGACACCAGCATCTTCAGAATAAGGACTGAAAACTGAACAGACCAATTACATTTCCAACAATATTAGTAAAAATGAAGCACAAAGATAATAACTAACATTTCTAGAAATTGCCGAATGCAATTTCCCATCCTGTGATGCTTCTCAATTTTAAGTGGTTATCACTGGGCAGAGAAAATCACTTGTGTAATATTAAGTACGTTCATCCTGCAGATTGCAGACAGACTTAAACAGAACATCAGCAAGTAGCTAGATGAGTCCTTTGGCCTTGGAAGTTTACACAACAGCCCTCCTAATTGAATAAGCTACTTATTTTTTGAATGTGCAGCCTACCTTAAGATTGCTAACTTTATGAACCTCAGGAGCATTCAATAGGAGCAATTCTATTTAGATATTCAGGGCTTACATAAGTTCAGATAAAATAAACTATAATCTTAATAAATCGTTAAAATGCCCAGCCTCTGCTGATTAAAAATAATTTTGCTTACTTCAGAGAACAAGAACAAGGCAGTAAAGTGTTTATTTTGGATATATATTTTTTAAGTACTGTCAGTTGTTTTTCATTGACAATTTTATTCCCCAAGATTCCTCAGTTAAGAATGCAGTGTCTCAAAAGTCTCCTACATCAGTGCTATTTGCTCAGGGAATCACCCAGCTGAATGAAGAGCGGTTGCCTGATTAACATCTGGAAACCCTTCTGGAGGCATTTAGATATCTGTCTTAAATATAAAATTAATACTGTACTCCATATGCTACTATGAATTGAATAATACTATTTTTTTAAAATGAATTTTTGTATGGTTTCTCTCAGTCCAAGACATTGGAAAAGTATCTTTTTTTCTCTTACTTTTTACTAAGAAATACTGCCTTGATTTGCTATTGATTTCTTCCAGTTTGAAGATGGCTGGATGATCTCCATTGGTCCCTTACAACACCTAAAATTCTTTGATTATGTGATTATGTGACTGTGGCTGAAAAAAAAAATGCATAGGCAGTGTAAAAGAAAGAAATGTTTAATTAAAGTATTTAATATATCCTTGCTGAGAAGACTTTATCTCATACTCCTGATACTGCAAGCTTGGAAAATATTGGAAAAAAGTGAAGCTTTTGTTCTGTTTGATTGTGTCCTTTAAATTTTACCTTTAAGATAAACAAATAACAGCATAGAGAGAAAATTAAGAGTATTCTAGCCCATCCACATATTTGTTTGCATTTTTTCTTCAGCAGCATTTTTGGAATGCTGATGAAAACAGTTAGGCAATGTTCTAAATCATAACTGAAAAATGAGTCATACAAAGAATTTAAATGATGAAAAATATTAAAAGCCCTAAGCATGATCAGTTATTGCAAAACTTTCCATCATCAGAAATGGCTTTTAAGTGGAAGAGGGTAGATTTAGACTAGATACTAGGAAGAAGTTCTTCACTGTGAGGGTGGGGAGACACTGGAACAGGTTGCCCAGTGATGCTGTGGATGCCCCCTCCATGGAAGCATTCAAGGCCAGGCTGGATGGGGCTTCGACAACCTGGTCTAGAGGGAGGTGTCGCCGCCTATACCAGGGGATTGGAACTAAGTGATCTTAAAGTTCTCTTCCAAACCAAGCCATTCTATGATTTCTAGGAAATAAAATAGTATTTTTAAAATAATATTGACATTGTAATATGTTGTCAGTTAGAAAGTCCAATTAAAAAAAAAAATCAATTAACTACTCTTCTTGCTTTTGAACACTTTCTAAATGTTCATTTTAAAACAAACAAATAAAAACCTTAAAACAAAGTTTCTGCGTTTGTTAGCTTTTGTCTCAGCATTTTCAGTTTTTCTATTTCAGTTTGTAAATGATTTCTAAATGGTTGTTTTTCCATTCTCAAAAAATTATTAATGTCTGGAACTCTTCTCTGTGGTGAAAAAACACTAAGATCTGCTATATAATCTGGCTCTGAAATTCTGGTATTTCACAGTTTTCAAGATGATTTAACATATATAATGTTACTTTTAAGGAGAAAATTCAAATAAAACACTGCTGGTGGATTTTTTTTGGTGATCTGTTCACATCCAAAACTGAAACCATCTACAAAAAATCTGGATGACATATATGTACGTGAGGAATCAATTTCCTACACAGACCAAAATCCTGGCTTGCCAGGGGGCTGAAGAGTTCTTCCTTAGAATTGTGAGGCCCTAGTTTGCTGTTCAGGTGAGGGCTAGGATAGAATATTTATATTCATTTCTTTGCATCCTGCATAAAAAAGAGCAATTAAAAAAAAAAAAAAAAGCAATAAAAATGGGAACTCAGCACTCATCCTTCTCTAGCATAGCCTTCCAGAAATACATATATATTTAATGAAACATTGCTCTTCTAAACATCTAATAAGTGAAATTCTAGCTGCATCTCTTTGGTGTCATACAGGTAACCATGAAAACAATTGTAGTAACTTATTAAAGGATTGATAAGTGCTCAGATATAATAATAATGCAAATTGGGAACTAACTTATTCAAGGTCAGTATTAACAGTGAAAGAGTCTTCAGGTGGAAAAATAAAGAACCTCAGTGGTCCTTGAAGAACTATAGAGAAGACTCAACATGATGTGTAGGGGGAGGAGAGAAGACACAAGCAAAAAAAACCCAGGGAAATAATAAAAAGTTTAACAATAACAGAAATGTAAAGAGAATAAATCACTATTGGTAGCGTTTACAAGGTTGATTATGTTTAGAATACAAAGAATACAGGTATTTTTCAAATTAAATACAATTTATGCAGTCGAAATAACTGAAGGGGGATTGCTTAAGTGGATGTACTTCTCATATGAAGAAATAGGAAATGATATTTATTGTACATATGAGAGAGCCAAGACTTGAATGTTCCCATCCTGCATATTTGAAAATTATTACAACCACTTATTAGTGTGATAGAACTAGTCTTCTTCTAGGCTTGTATTTAATTGTACATTCTGTGTGGTATAGCTCAACTCAGCAGAAGGGAAAAAAATATTGAAATACATAAAATAATTTACTGTATGAGAAACCCATTTTCTGCTTTATAAATTCACTTTATTACATGGATAAGTTCTAGCAAATTCACTTTTAAATTGTGAACATCTTTTAACTATAGAATAAAACCAGACTATCTTTACTTGCTGTTCATATTTCTTTGTACATAGCTTAGGATCATTAAATGCATTTTAAGTAAAAAAATAAAATGTACATGTATATCACAGAGAGATGGCCAAGAACAGCCCATTTGATTGCTCTTTAGTCCAAAAATAGAAGACTGCTAAATAAATGTACTTTTTTTTTGCTTCTTTGCTTGCGTTTTGGAAGGCTCAAGCACAAATCACTTCCCTTTGGTAGCTGAATTACAGCCCACACAGTACTCAGTAAATTTTTTCTTGTAAATCTCTGTGATGACTGATATTGGAGCCCAGACTGATGAGATGAAGATATCCAGTGGTTCATCACATGTGAAGGAAGAGTGGTGTATTAGATACCTGTAGCGCTAAAAAATGACAAACAGACACAGTTCTGGCACTGCCAAAGGGATACTTGATGCATACTGCTGTGCTCTCATCCAGCTAGACAGATGTGTGTCCACTTCCTAACCCTTTCTTCAACCTCATGTCATTTTTTTCTGCCTGTCTTCAATGCTTTGTTCCGTATTTTCTGGCCTTTCTGTTCCTTATATTTACAAAAGTGAACCAGTTCTTGCTGATAACAGCTTGAGTGAGACAAAAATCATTAAATGTCTAGATACATTTCAATACCTCTAGTGAAGAGCAGTGGGAAAAAAAATAAAAATAAAATGTTAAATGTTAAAAATGTTAAATGTTAAAAATGTTAAATGTTAAAAATAAAACAACGTTACAAAGAGCTTCATGATGAAGCATGCTGCAAATCCAAGCCGAGGTCTGGAGAGACAGTGCACAGGAGGGGGAAACCTTCTTTCTAGTATAAACTCAGAATGTAAGGTGTATGTAAGATAACTGGTCATGAAAACATTCCCTCAGGCAAGGAGTTAGAAAAGAAATATGCAAATGTCTGCAGCTGTCTCCTCAACCTTGATCCAGCTGTCAGTTGTTAGTGGATATGCAGGTAAAAACTCTTGTGCTGAAAGGTAAAGGTAATATTTCTCCCTCTCTTGCTCAGCCTTCCTAGGGGTTGTGGATTCGTCTTCCCATCTAGAAATGAGTACTATAATGAGACCAATTCAGGAAACACCAGGCCTCTCATATTTTCATAGTACTGTCTCTTGACATTGCACGAAGGAGATTAAATATCCCAGATCAGATTAGAGAAAAAGTAGGATAGCTGAAGAGCCTACCTGAACTGGTGTGTCATGGAGGAAAGGCTGTGAAGTATCACACTGTTTGATAAATTGTTTTTGGATTCAGGCAGTAGGAGAAAAAATGAAGGGAGATAAACAAGTCAATTGGTGCAAAGAAAAGAATATATAACTGTGGCATCAATACTCAGAAATTGATAACTCATATAAAATGTTCCTATCTACCAGATGTCCATAGTACAACTTGTTTTTAACACAATAAATGTACCAGCTCTTTTGAAAGGCCTGAGTTTGTGTCAGGAGGTGCTACAAATGACACACTCAGGGTAGCCTTGGTTGGAGCAAAAATTATGTTTTTTTAAAATCTATTTTTATATCTTTTGTGTTCTCAGTGTATTATCTAATAATAACACAACTGAAAACTGAAAAAAAGTAGAATGGGCTACTGATATTAATGTAAAGTCATTTGTTATGTGCTCTATGAGCTTAAGCAATAGGACACAAAGAGAGGCTGAAGTTTTATACTGTCTTGTTTTCAGGTGATTTTACTCAATCTGGATAGATCTGATGGTATGGGATTGAACAATGTTGTCCTAGTGCTGTCTGATGTAGGGAGTTGGATGATAGCTATTTCTTGAACATCCCCAAAAAGGGGTATGATGACTTTGAAGTTGTTGGAGCATCTTGTAAAACCAATGTGAAGCCACATGACGCTTAATTGCCTTTTAAATTGATGTAGTATCGGTGAATTTCTGGAAAATGAATATTCTAGAACAGTATGAACAGTAGGAAGATTTATGTAATTTTGCTATATGAATCCTCAGTCAACCCCATTAGCTACAGTAAATCAGCACTGTTCAATTTATATATATCTACCATGATTTATAATAGCCTAGAGACTTGTATTTTCTGAGTATCACTAGGTTATTATTTTTTAGAAGTAAATTTGTTGTTTACAGTGCCCTAGAGGTGGGTGACAGGGAGGTTTCATACTTAATTTCACTGAATATTTTTTATATATTCTTCCTGAAGAAACTGAAATAATGGAAAATGGATAAAAATTGGAATACTTTTTCAGAAACATTATTAGAGAGAGAAATTTACATTAGTTGCCTATTCATAAAGTCTGAACCACATTACAACTAATGTTTCCTACAAGAAAGCAGATGAGAAAATATATGGAATGATTTGTTTTTACTTAAATGGGAAGATGGGTTGTGAATCTGAATCACTGTGGCTGCTTGGAGCAGTTTTACAAATAGACACATTCTGTTGGGCAAAGGAGAACATCACACTAAATGGCCATACACCACCTTGTATTCCAGAATAGAACTATCCTCTTGGAGTTACTCAGGAGCAATTAGTATGTGTCTCCTCACCCATGTTAAAACAAAGGAAAGCAAAACCAGGTGGGTCATATCCTTAGAAGATGGTCAGCTTTAGACAGAGAAGGAGGACTTTGCAGGTTTGTCTGTATGAGTCCTGTGGCAGACAACCCAACAGGAAAAGCTGAGATGTTACTGCCCTGATGGAATGTTAAAGAGTGTGACTGAACAGTGTATGACCCTGAGATCAACTGTCAGATTTTATTCTCTTACCTACAGGCCAAGTATACTGAGCTAACAATCAGGGAATCTGTTTCTGTATTTCTTTGCTAACTGTGAAACTGATACCCCAATGAAACTAACAGGAGATGAAAAATATGAGGTGGAAATTGTGTTCACATCTGAACGAATATCTACCTAAACCAGACTAGGCAAATCTAACTTTGTATTGCTCTATCAGTATTCATGTATGAGCTTGTATCTAATTTTTATTCTTTTGTTGTCTTTCTTCTTTCTCCTCATTTCTTCATACTGATGTTCAAAAATCCTATGGACATATGTCCTTGAATCCAAAATTTTCCTCCAGCAGCCAGCCTTGGAAAAAAAGTTTTAAAACATCCTATCTGTGAGAGGAGGCTTCTAGACATAGTACTTTTGCTCAGGTAATAACTTCTGAGGAGAAGAGTGGAAGGAAAGCACGGCTGAAGTGTCACTGATTCACAAGTCTTCAGCATGCATTTCTTTCCAATGGAGTGTATGAGAGACCTACGACACAGACAGTGTGGCTCAGCAGGATTCTGTGTTTCCTTTGCTGAAAATTCAGGGACTGTTCTCAAGTGTTCAGTAGGAGCGACTGTGAAGTAGCAAAGAGTCTTGCTTCTGCCCTCAGTGTGTCAGCCAACGTGGTAGCTGTCACAAAAGAAAGGAAGGTGGAGATGGGTTCTGGATGATAACCACCACAGGACCTCCTTCTTTATTTGGAACCTTCTCACGTTATCAGTTACACATTCATAAGGTGGGACTGGGAGGTACAAATCAGATCACAGAATAAGCTACATTCCTGTATGAGTCCTGTGGCAGACAACCTATTCTAAGCCATCTTTCCTTCTAACTAAAATTTCCCTTCTCTTTAGACTTCCTGTCCTACCCATTGCAAATGAAATCCAGTGACTGCCTTATACTTGATTAGTTTCCTGTCCACAAAAATCCACACAAAATCTACTTCCCATTTGTTGTCTGCATCCATTCCCCTGCAAAAAGAAGGAATCGTAAATAAAAGTTGTCATTCTGCCTTTTGTGGCTATCAGTTAGAGATGCTCAGCATCTGATATCACTGGGCAGAGTACTCTAAACATGAGAAGCTACCTCCTATTACAGAAGATTTCATTGTTTTTACTGTTTCTCAAGAACTAATATATTCTACAGAAATATTTTCAGTCTTCTTCCTCTTCTCCAGGGTGCTTAAAGAGCAAGAAGATCACTACAGTAGAGAATTTAAAAAAATAAATAAATCATAGTTCAGTTTATCATACAGATTTTGTATGTTCTAGTGGCTCCAATATACCTACTTTATCTATGAAGTTATTCTTTCACCCTGAGGTGTAGGATGCCTGCACTTTGAGAGGAATAAATAGATACTTTCACTACATGAACCAGTGTACCTTAAAATTGGATTAATCACTGTAGGTGTGTGCCTCTTGCCTCTACCAACAACAAACAGAATAGTGAGCATGTCCTACTGTACTGATGGTTATAGCAAGACATCACAAAGGTCTTTCTCTGGAGCAGAAAGATCACATTTGAAAGGAGGCTGAAAATAATTATGTTTTTCTTCATTGCCACCTCAATGCTAACTACCAGAATCAAATGTCTTGTGTTGCATGCACTCCACTTATAAGACCGTATATAATGCCTTATATTCCAGCCTACTATTCACCTCTAACATCTCTGCAGTTCTCATGGCTCATTTCCTGGTACACCAGGAAATACATTTCTGACTGAGTTTTACCTTGACAAGGGAAAGAGCAAAGGACAGGGGTGTGGGGGGTTTTATTCAGTTATTTAGAAGCAGTTATTTGAAGGTGCTTGTTCCAGTGAACATTAAGACAAGTACCAGGACAGTGTCGAGACTATTATAAAGGGGGAGTGCCTACGAGGACATTATACACCTCTCTTCTGAACATCAGGTGTTTCTGGGGAGCTTCCCTGCTCCCATTGTGGTGCAGTACCAGCTGCTGTGTGGGTGGGCACTTTGTCGCATGTTATGTGGCAGCAAGCAATTTATCTGTGTGACACTTCTTTAAAAAACAATGAAATCTAATCAACACCCACAAAAACACTGACATGTTGAAGCATGTAACACTTAAAATTTCCTAATCTGACAGCCAGTTGAGTTCTGCCTTTAAAATGACATATTAGTGGGAGTTTAATTCTAATTTTAAGTGAATATGTATTCTTAATTATATTACTTATATTTCTACTGTGATCTCAAAATTAAATATTTTAGTACATTCTTACACTCTTCAGAACTGGTCCTTGCTACCTTAGGCACTAAGAATACCAGTTTCTGAAATTTAGTTGTAACCAACTTCCTGGAAAAGAGCCTCAAAAAACTCTTTTTAACTTTATAACTAGTTCTAGATCCAGATTATTCCTTTATTACAGTCTACTCCTTTCAGTACTCCATATTCCCGGTTCATTTCTGGGAAGGTTAAGTGAAAACCTAATGGTATATTTTCAGTATTATTTACTTCAATTCAGTTGAATAAGTTTCAGATATAAAAAAACACAATCAAGGGTGTTCTTAAGAGTAAAATTCTATAACAGGTAGTGGGGAGACGGAAAGCTATGTTTCTTTTATGGCCTTATGTCAAGTATTCCAAATTAGACTAAAGAGAGAGGTATATATATAATATTGCTGCTTCAAAAGTAATGTCTCTTATTTTATGATGATATTTTATGATCGTTGTCCCACGATAACAGAGGTGGATGTTGCTGGTACAGCAGTAGGGTGGAACCCTTGTAGACATATCCTGTTACAGTTTGTTGCTGTATGAAGATGGCCCCAGAGGGGCACTCAGACAGAACAGTGTCCGGTGTGTGTGAAGCAAAGGTGTGGAACTGAATTTCTTCATGTGGAAAAAAAGGCACCCATTGACATTCACTGACACTTGTTGAATGTTTATGGAGACCAACCAGTGGATGTGAGCGCAGTGAGAGGTGGGTGGTGCATTTCAACTGTGGGAACAGTGACACTAGGTCATCTCTGCTGGTGCAGGTTGTTATGAGAGCAGTGTGCAGACTCTTGTTCATCACTGATAAAGAGCTAATGCTAGTGATTGTGTTGAAAGGGAGTGCTTTGTTCCTGAGAATTTACTCTATCAAATGGTGTTCTTCTGCTCTCTGTACCTGTTGTAGTTTCCATGGAAATACTAGAAGGTATTATTTTCAGTGACCAACATATTTACCAGGATAGTTTTACAGAAGGCTATCATTGCATATGTATGGGATGACGTAAGCCCTAATAGGCATCTGTAAAAGATTAAATTTTAGTGATATTACTGAGCATCTAAATCAGCAGCAAACAGACTGTTGTAGCTTTAACCTGACACCAGCACAAATTGGTATCAGTGGCTGCAAGTTTGCAAAAACTGAATACAATCACTCACTGGACAACAACATATAAAATTGTTTTCATAAAAAAGCATTCACTTATTGTGAAGCCTTTTTAATAGTTTTGTTGTTGTTGTTGTTGCTTGTTTGTCTTTCTGTTGGCCCAAAGCCTGAGATATAAGAGTGATGTAAAAAGAATTGCTGGGGAAAAGGAAATCTCTCCTGTTGGTCCTTTTCTATCAACTTTTTCTCAGGCTTTTAAGACAACCATTCTGCAGACTTTATATGCAGAAACTAATAGATAAAATCTGGAGTAAGGAAGGATAATTAAAATGCAAATGATTTTCACTTTCTATCAAATGTAATGAAAGTCATAAATCACCCATATCGTTCAGATGTGAAACATTGATTTTATGTTGTAGATGCTTAAAGCGTACACAACATAATTACCTCTTAAGAGGAAGGTACAGAAAAAGGAAGCCTGCTGGGCACTTCCTGCCTCAAGAAGGACCTCAGCTGGATGATGAATGGCTTGATGGTGACTGGCACTGCCAGTCATCAGCGTAGAAGACCTCAAGATGCACAGGGGTGGAGAAGGAGAAGCAAACTTATCTGTTGAGCATTGTGGTCTCATTAGAAATGAGGGCAGTCTGTGTTTTCCAAAGCAAAGTGATTCATTCACACAGATAACAGCAGAACAAGAAATGATTGCAGCCTTGCAGGGTTGATGCCATAGGAGTGAGCTTGGTGATGCTGAGATTCCAGGGAGGCTCCTGTTCTAAATAATCGTCAGACTCTGCTTCTGTGTGTCTGGATATGGGGTCCCAAGATAGTTTCTGATCCTGCCATTTGCTCTGTAAGAGCAATGTTTTCTGAGAAAAATATGTCTAACATAAGACATCCTTATAGGTGAGAGAGAAAAGTCCTTTACATTATAGGACCCTACAAAGAATAAAAACATCTGAGTGATTTATAGAATCCATATATCACCAGTACTTTGACTCAAGAAGAAGATGTCCTACCACAAGTAGGCTTAATCTGCACAAATTCTTTTGACTTGACAGTAATCCTTATAAACACTTGTAACTGTGGGCACGCAGATAGGTGCTGGTGTTGCAAGCTGCTGCTGTGTCTCAAGTTTTATATGTATTACCAACATAAACATTTATCTTCCACTGCTGAGAAAGGCTTCTGAACTTCCTTGCTCTTCCCCAAACAGCATTTTAGAAAAGTGAAAGTGAAAAAGGACTAACAAAATGAGAGGATGAACAGCAAAAGGGAGATTTGTGTGCTTGTAGAGAAGGAAGAGGTGTTTCAGGTACTGGTAACATCTGCACATACTGGTAGAATTTGCAGCTCCTCAGGTGTAGGAGACACTCCTCATTCTCTTCTAGAAGTTACTTTGGGCCTCAAATGAAAACTCTAAATTTTATGGAAACATTGCTAATTATGTTAGACTACTTGTATTATCATTTGGGCAGAGAGAAAAGAGAGACTGGCAGAGGTTTTGCAGGCAATTCCTTATAAGCTTATCCATTAAAAAACTGTAGTTGTCCTTCAGGCATTCTCAGTGCTGGACTGCCCTTAAATTAAGATTTAACCTCAGCGTGCTTACACATTGCTTTGAGATCAAGATGAATATAGATAGCATCCTCCCCTTAAATGATGCAGTCTTTGTGTCAGTCACCAGAACCAACAAAAAATAAATTACTATATGATACATGAAATGTTTGATAAAATTAAACTCTGGATTGGAGTCTGTTAACAGTTTCCTCAGCTGTTAGTCTTAGGGTAGTTTATGTTGCTGCAAAGCATTATATTTTTTAACATATGTATATCTTTTGCGCGTGTGCCCAGACCAGATGACAGATGAAATCTAGTTTCTTGGCCCTCCTTTGATTTCTCATAGGAAAGTAAAGAAAATAAAAATCTGATTATCAGTGAGACGATCTCATTGGCTGTTGACCACACAACATTCACTAGAACTAGAGAAGCAATGGTAAAGTGTTCTTTAATCAGATAAAATAACTACAAAGGTATGCACTGATGCAAACTGCAGCTCCCTGAGATATAAGAAGTAGGCATGAAATTTGAGGGTATCTCCTTAGATACATTTCCACAACATGGCAGAGGTACATGCTATTTATGGCACAGTTAATGGGGGATGTTTAAAATTCCTTCAGAGAACGGATGCTGTTTCTTCATTCTCAATGTCCTTTTGATGAATTTGAAACATTAAGTGATAATAAAATTGGGGAAAGGCAATAAAGAGTATGAGTGTGTATATAGTTAGAATGTTAAAAGCAAAAATGCTTCACCTGGGATTCTCTAAGTAAGTCAAGCTGGCATAGGCTGAAGATGTGCATGAGTTGCATGAGTGCTTGAGGAAGAGGTCACAGAGGTGGAAATAACAAGACTGTATCATTAAAGGGTTCATAAAGTCTAATGAAATAAAATTTCAGAAGGAAGTTCACAAGAATTACTTCATATAGAAATCCCAAGATGTAATGCCTCAGGGAGATAGATTTTTGGGATAGCAAGTATACTAAATGTGCATTACAGTGTCACAGTGAAAAAAAAAACAGTATACCTCTGCTAAAGAAATGGTGTTTAATCCCTCTCTTCTCCAAGTCAAGGACAAGGTTAAGGAAGCAGATTTGTAATTATTAGAACACTGTGCTTTTTTTTTTTTACCAAGGGAAATGAGAAAATTTTCCTTCCATAAAGCTGGCTCTGAGCAAACTAGCAAGCATATGCTCCATTTTAATTGGAGATATCCTACAGACTGGTCAAATTTGCAGCTCTGCAGACAGGAGAGAGATTCTTCAATTCATCTGCTCACTTGCAGCTACTTTGGGCCCCAGCAGAAAAGCCTACATTTTATAGGAGGATTGCTAATTGCATTAGACCATTTGTGATGTCCTCAGGGCAGAGAAAAAAGAGAAGCTGGCAGAGGTAAAATGATATCTGGTGGGCAAGAAGTAAAGAGTTCAGAATAACAATGTGCTTAGCACTGTTGGGTTCAGATACCACAAATCACACTCTAGAGGAACTTAAATTCACTCACTGGCTATGAAGCAGAGAACAGACTTTTAACTCAGGCAGGTAAATTAGAAGATGCTCAAGAAACTACACATAGAGCCAGATGGTGTGCTTGCCAATTGCTAAAATAGAGAATTGATCAGAACTAACAGTGTTTGAGTCACTATCTTTTTTTTCACTGCTGCAAATTACAACTTCAACTTGATTCATAGAATCATAGGATTGTAGGATATCCTGAGCTGGATGCCATTTGTTGAGGAAGACTGTTAAGCAAAACAGACCTGGCTGGCCTGAAAGGGTCAAACAGGGAACACGCGGCCCCTCCTGAAAGGGAAGGACTGCCACGTGAAACATGCGGCCCCTCCTGAAAGGGAAGGACTGCCATGTGAAACTAGCAAGCATAATTTACAGCTTCTTCGTTCCATGACCAAGAGCAGAAAATGTTCTGTGAATAGAACACCTTCTAATTACTGTACTCGTCATAATCTACGAAAGAGCTAATTAAATAATGACGTATTGCTGTCAGCCACATGAATGTTATCTGATTTAAGTATTGTATACTCCTGTAGCTAAAAGATATAAAAACCCTGTAACAACAATAAACTTTGCTTTTGCGCCACCAGAGCCTTAAGCCCGTCTGTCCCAGGCGTCTTGAGCTGGTCTCCGTCAATTTGTAGAATCAATCGTACTCATCTAAAGTGAATTTGTCAGTTTCCTAATGCTCTTCAGTTCAGAATAGCCCGGTTTTTAGCATTTGCTAACCAGTCACATAACACTGTGGCACACACATAGAGTTGGTACTCACCAGTGCTCACATCAGACTCTTCAGCTCAGCCAACTTGTTTCACAGGGGTGTGCCTTGCTGTTTGCATTGCTCTTCATTTCAGTCATGTCAGCACCAGAGCAGTGAAATCCTTCATCTATGCCATCATTCCAGTTATCACAGGCGACCAAATTGATATAGAAGATATGTAACAGAACCCACAGGAAAGTGGGATGTCATCTCTGGTTAATAAGTTCTGCATGGCTGCAACACGGGTTTTACCCTAGGGGTCCAAACTGGCTGTTTGGCTGTCACTATCTTGCAAACCTTTGCAATGCTGCATCTGTACCTATCTTGAAACATATTCATCCTCTTTGAGAAAAGTTCTGGTATGGCAATAAGAAAAATGTTCCTGTCTTTTAATTTTTGTACTGTTGGCATATATGCCTCTAATGTTTACACTTCTGCATTGTTGGATTAAGCAGATGATTTAGTCATTTTAAGTAGTTTGTTGTTTTGACAGGAAGAATCTGTTTGGTACAAATGCAGTTTCACAGTCACAGTAGAAAACAGCTCTGCCTCAAATAAAACATGTGGCCAGGTAGTGAGACAGTGCTTGGATCTGGGTATTCTCAGGCATGTAGGTACTGCAGTCTCCTACTTATTAAACACTGTAATACCAAGCACCCTAGGAATACATCTTATATTTTGAGTATTAAACATTAGTACTGCTATCACTTTGTTTCACAAAAGAAAGATGTAAGTGATATTGCTTCTCAATAGATTTCACTATTAAAAAAGAAAAAAAAAAATGATAAAATAAGAATGAGACTGAAAAGAAGCAGAATTCACGTTGGAGTGAACCTCCAGTCCAATCTCCTATTCAAAGCAAGGCCATCCCTTGAAGTAACTCCAGTGATAACCACCCTCCAGACTCCTGTGCAACCTCCTGTGCCAGTAGTTCAGATAGAACATGGCTTATTATCACAGACATGAATGCAGTAATTAAGACTACAGAACATCTATCCTTTTATTAAAAGAAGATCAAAGCTATACATTGCATCATGTTCATAAGTAGGCAAGCTGAACTGCATGTGAAAATCTGTGGCAAAAGTTACCCATAAAACATGCACCTTGAAGGGTTCTATTATGGAGGACTTGTCATGTGAAAAAGCAGATTTTTGTGTTTTTTTTTTTTGTTTTTTTTTTTTTTTTTTTTTTGTTGTTGTTTTCCTAATCCTTTTGAAAATTATCTCAGGTTTCTTTGCTGCTTTTGTCCTTCTCTTTTAGCAACAATATGCATATAAGCAAGTGAACTTTAAGCTTATCTCCTGGAGGGTATGTAGTCTCCATCCATTTTCTCATTTCTGTGTTGCATGAGGTACAGTTTTTCAGTTGTCAGCAAACTGATTTTACTTTTTTTTTATTTGTAAAAATACAAATGACATTGTATAACAAGCTATAGAGGATAAGTGAAATAAAACCTGCTGTGTTCTCCCATGCAAATGTATGAGTAATAACTAAAAATAAACTGTTTTTTTTTTTTTTTTTTTTTTTTTTAGGTGAGATGGGGGAGAAATAAAAGCGTACTAATACCACTGGTTCATGAAATCACAAAAATCAAGGGAAGCTGTAGCTTCATAGAAGAGCCTCATATTTGGTACTGCCTACAACTAAGACAAAACTTTAAGATATCATAAGGTGACTGTTAGCCACTATAATAACAAACATTATAATAACATACAAAAGGAAGACAACACGTGTCATTACTGGGACTCAGATAAAAAGGAAGTGAAAGAGGAACTTCACTTGTTGGATCTCTCTGAGGAACAGTTAGAACTGTTTTCATACGTCTCTTGGTCTCCAGGCAGCATTTTCTTTACATTCTTCTTGACTTTAGGACAACTTGAGGCAGCAAAAATGCTCCTTAGAACTACTTTGCTCCACAACACCATTTAAACTTCTTAGACGATAAATCTTTTTGGGTTGGTAGGTAAGCTGGCTTACTTTTTTTGTTGCTGTTGAGAGGACGATGAATGTTTAGCATGCAGTCTTTGAATTTGATTCAGATTTGTATTCTTTTGCACATCTCTGTTTTCTTTTTCCTGTGCCTCTCATTCCACTTGTCACAACCTATTTTTAGTTTATTTGCAAGAGAAATGTTTACCTTTGGTTAAAGCGGTAAAGTAAAAGAAGTTATTGGAAACTTTTTAATAGCAATGATGATTTTAAACAGCCAGAAGAATGACTTCTTGCACGTGTGTTTCTGACATGAGGCCTAGTTTTAAATCTCAGTTCTATATCTTGACCCTTCAGCTGTAGCCATGTCAGATACAAAAGTACATCAGCAGGAATATCTAATCACTAGCAATTGTGACTAAAAGACCTTCAATCATCAAGGCCCACATGATTCCACTCAGAAGACAGAGTAATGGAGAGCAAGGTGATGTTAGACATGCAGGATATTGAAACATCCATCTCCCTCAAATGATAGATCATTCGAAAAATAACATCTAGTTAGAAATTACTGGTATATTTGGAGTAACGTGGAACCCTTCCGGGTTCCGGGGGGGGGGGGGGGCGCTCTAAATCTGTCACGGAGTTGACCAGATCAATCTACGCTCATGACAGAGGCAACAGGCCTCTGCTCTCCCCCCCCCTACCCCAGTCCCACAAAAATGGGAAGGAAGGAAGGAAGGAAGGCAGGAAAAGAACACTGGCAACAATCTATGGAGGTAAACTTATTTACTATAATACAGGAATACAAGGTAACACAGTATAATACAATTTAATTGCAATTGAGATTTATGAATCAGGCAAGAAGAGAGAGAGAGTTCCCGGGACCGAGTCAAACCTGAAAAGCTTGGAACGGCTAGGAAAGCACCCTCCAGCACCCACTGCCCGGCAGCAAGAGAGCGCCCCCCCTCCCCGAAGGGCCAGATCCCGTGACTGCTGTAATGTACAGGGATAGGTACCTGGGAATGGGGCAGTGACACTTCAATGCCCCGTACACTACATGATGTTTTGATGTGGAATGCTGAAACCCAAAAACAAAAAAAACATAGAACCATGACATTTCACCCCTTATTCTACATTGTTACGTCATGCTTAAAATATATATACATATATACAAATAAATGAACAAAATGATTAAAATGCATTACACACACATGGCTATATACATATACATAGAATTAGTAACTGCACTCCCCCAGCATCAAGTTTCCTTGTGGTACACATTGGACATCCCCATTCTTCTGCATCACCCACCAAGTGGATCCTGGTCCCTGGGCAAAAACTGTACCACGGAGAGGTTTGCCCTTTCCAGAACTGGAAGAACCCAAACTGCCTTTCCTAGCATGCTCTTTACATGTACAACAGGGACTTTATCTCCCTCTATGGTATGTAGGGAACTGGATTGGTTAGGACCATCACGATTGACAGATCCTCTGGTATTGACTAACCAGGTGGCTTCTGCCCAGTGCTTAAATGTTCCGCCACCCAGTGCTTTTAGCATAGTTTTTAACAATCCACTGTATCGTTCAATTTTACCAGAGGCTGGTGCATGATAGGGAATATGGTAAATCCACTGAATGCCATGATCTTTGGCCCAAGTATTTACAAGAGAATTTTGGAAATGAGTCCCATTATCTGACTCAATTCTTTCCGGGGTGCCCTCTCGCCACAGGACTTGTTTCTCGAGACCCAAAATGGTGTTTCGGGCGGTAGCATGGGGTACTGCATATGTTTCAAGCCACCCACTGCAAGGCAGAGGAGAAGGAATGAAAGGAGCAGCCTCCTGCCCTGCTGCCCTGTGCTGCCCTCCCCTGCACAGCCCTGCTCACTGGGTTGCTGCTCCGCCAGCCATTTCCATGCCGTGGGGCTGCCTGTGTCCCTGAGGCGGTGAGGAAAGGGCCACTGCAAACAGCAGGTCCAGTGCCAGCACCTGCAGTGGGGTCAGGACTCAGCAAAGCAGCACCAAACATTGGGGCAGGGCAAGGGAAACCATGGGGAGCTGCCAAGGTTCTGGAGGAGATTGGAGGGGAGAAATCTAGCAGGCAGCCACAAAGGAGAGGAGAAGTTGTTCAGAACTCTTTGTCTTCGTGGAAAGCTGTGGCATTAAAGCACGGGGAATAAAACTGTGAGCTGTGGAAGCAGGGGACTTTGGGTGGGCTGGGGCCCCGGGTGCATTAAGGTGCAACCTTGGCTGAGAGCTGAAGGTGCTCTGTGAGATGGGGAAGCCCTGCAGTGACAGGAGTGCTGCGTTTCAGTGCCTG
The DNA here is from genome assembly GCF_019238085.1 of Lagopus leucura. Taxonomy (NCBI): domain Eukaryota; kingdom Metazoa; phylum Chordata; class Aves; order Galliformes; family Phasianidae; genus Lagopus; species Lagopus leucura. The sequence continues at coordinate 53,372 of NW_024966794.1, forward strand.
TTTGGAGATGCTCTGCTCTGTGAAGTCCATCAGGAACGCCTTGAAAGTGAAACTTGGTGCCGTGAGCAGCTGTGTTAGCAGTGAGGTGTGCTGGGGATGTCTTGTGACAGCGGGGGAGGCAAGGAAGGGTATTGGTGTGCTATGTGTTCCAGCATCCAGGTGCACAGAGATGCATTAATGTGTAGAGACGACGACGGCAAGGAACCCCTCCCGCCCCCCAGAAGTGTGCACTGTGGATGCCACGAGATGGAAGAAGCCCCACGGATGTAAGGAAGGAGACAGTTTATTTTGAAGGTTTCAAAATTAGTCTTTAATTCAGTGTTATCTTCTGGGTGGTCGTCTGGAGTCGAGGCAGGAAGGCTGACAGTCTTCATGGCTCCTAAACTTCCATGCCGGCCTCAGCAGCGCTCGGTTAAGGTGCTTCCTTCTCTTCTGGACGTGGTGTCTGTGGTATTTCTGAGTTGGGCCCGTCCTTCCCTTTTAGCCTCTTGTTCCGACGTCATCTTCAGAGTTCTGTTCCACACAATCCATGTGGTTCCTGGAGGCGCTGGTGTGTGCAGCACTGAAGGTCCTGACTGGGCTGTCCATCTGCAAGTCAGAAGGGGAGGAAGGATGAAAGGAGCAGCCTCCTGCCCTGCTTCCCTGTGCTGCTCTCCCCTGCACAGCCCTGCTCACCGGGTTGCTGCTCTAAAAATGGTTTCCTCGGCCATTTGATGCTCACTGTGTCACCAATGCCACGCTGACACAGCCACTGCAATCAGCAGGTGTGGTGCCAGCACCTGGAGTGGGGTCAGGACTCAGCAAAGCAGCACCAAATGTTGGGGTGAGGGCAGGAGGATTTTTGGGAGCTTCCATGGTCCTCTCGGAGCACGGCAGGCTCCAGATTGGAAGTTGACTTACCTTTTTTGGAGGACACCAGTATGGAGGGGTGGGCTCCAGCACTTTGGGTCATCTGGAGCCATTTGTGCTGGGCTGTCCATCTGCAAGTCAGAGGGGAAGGAATGGAAGGAGCAGCCTCCTGCCCTGCTGCCCTGTGCTGCCCTCCCCTGCACAGCCCTGCTCACCGGGTTGCTGCTCCGCCAGCCATTTCCATGCCGTGGGGCTGCCTGTGTCCCCGGGGCTGTGAGGAAAGGGCCACTGCAAACAGCAGGTCCAGTGCCAGCACCTGCAGTGGGGTCAGGACTTAGCAAAGCAGCACCAAATGTTGGGGTGAGGGCAGGGGGATTTTGGGGAGCTTCCATGGTCCTGTCGGAGCATGACAGGCTCCAGTTTGGGGCTGACTTACCTTTTTTGTAGGACACCAGTTTGGAGGGCTGAGCTGAGGCCCTTTTGGTCATCTGGAGCCATTTGCGTTGGGCTGTCCATCTGCAAGGCAGAGGGGAAGGAATGGAAGGAGCAGCCTCCTGCCCTGCTGCCCTGTGCAGCCCTCCCCTGCACAGCCCTGCTCACCGGGTTGCTATCCCCAGGGCTGTGTGGAAAGGCCACGGCTGCAATCAGCAAGTCTGGTGCCAGCACCTGGAGTGAGGTCAGGACTCAGCAAAGCAGCACCAAACATTGGGGCAGGGCAAGGGAAACCATGGGGAGCTGCCAAGGTCCCGCAGGAGCAAGGCGGGCTGCAGTTTGGGAGCGACTTATCTGTGGTGTGGTGAGCAGAGTCAGCCATCCTGCTGTGTCCCTGTCCCCGTATGTGGCTGTGAGGTGGAGGAGGAGCAGCCCCATCCATCTCCATGGGCTGCTCCTGCCCGCCACAGCCCTCGCTCACTTGGGTACTTGGTGGCGATCTCGGGCTGGCACTGCCCTTCTGCTCAGCATTCTGGGCTGCTGTGACACCAAGCTGGCTCTGGAACACAGCCTCCTCAGCGTTGTGCTCTTGTGACATGGCTGTGCCGGCTGCAGGGGGCTTCCTGGAGCTGCTGGCTGCCCCTGGCAACGTGGCCGTGACATAGCAGGGCTGGTGCTGCCTGGCATGGGGCTGCTGCCTTCCGCCATCCGTCTAATAAACAATCAGTTGTTCTGAACTGAATGTCTGATGGTGCTTTGGCCATGTCAGCATGAACATCACTGCCCGGTCTGTGAGAAGAGGAAGGCCATCTGTGGCATCCAGCTTTCCAATTGAATAGGGGGGTTTTGATTGAAAGTAGCCAGGGAGGGGATCCTCAGTGCATCCCGCTTTGAGGCTGGTGATGGTAATGGATGCTGTGGGCTTGAGCTGGATCCCAGGGCAGTAAGAGAGCAGCAAAGGTGCGGGATAAGAGGACTGCAGTATGTAAGTGTCTCAATGGGAGCCTGCTCATGATGCACAGAGCATGGGAATGGAGCAACAAGTGTGGCAGGTGTGTGTGTGTGCCTACAGGGCTGTGATGTCACTGGCATCAGTGAGATGTGGTGGGATGGCTGTCATGACTGGAGTGCAGGAATGGAGCAGGCTCCTGGTGGACCTTAGAGCGGCTTTCCAGGACCTAAAGGGGACCTACAGAAAAGCTGGGGAGGGACTTTTTATGTGGGCAGGTAGAGGCAGGATGAGGAGAAATGCCTTCCAACTGGAGGAGGGTAGGTTTATAGTAGGGATTGGTGTCACGGTGTTGACTATAGCAATCTACTTTCATGACAGAGGCAACAGGCCTCTGCTCTCCCCCCCCTACCCCAGTCCCACAAAAATGGGAAGGAAGGAAGGAAGGAAGGAAGGAAGGAAGGAAGGAAGGAAGGAAGGAAGGAAGGAAGGAAGGA
>NW_024966795.1:0-13975 GCF_019238085.1 Lagopus leucura
CCTTCACCTGTGCTCCTCTGGCTGACTCAAGGCTCACCTCAGGTGATTAATCAGAGGTTCAGGCCGTGACTCAGCAGTTCCCATACAAATCATCTCTCACAGCATGTCAAGGGTTTGTTCAGAATGGGAAAGGTAATGTTCATTTGTGTGCTACTTATTTCTTGCTCTGTCTTGAAGCTTTAACGTGCCTTCAAGAAATGGAAACAGGCTGCTTACAGAGCTTGTTTGAGGTCATTCTAAACAGCAGCAGCAGATCCCCATCTATCTGTCTTAATGGAGCCACGTATTCCACTAAGCAACATGTTTCAGTATCACCTTTAGAGTGTTATAGTATGAGAGTCTGACCTGTCATACAGAAGTCAGTTAATACTACAGAAAATTTTGTGCCAGTGCTACTAAGGGCAGCCAGAACTACACTTTCAAATAGAACAGTAATTTGTACCTAAGAGCCCCAAAGAGAGCTAGGGAGGGATGAGATTTTTCTGTGCTGCTGGACAAAATATACCCTATATCATTGAGTATATCTAATGAGAAGAGCCAAACTACTTTCAGCTACATGATAGAATAGACTACTGGTGGTTTAGGTCTCACAAAGTTCCAAAGGTTCCTGACCACTTTCTGTGATGCAAACACTGCCTTTGTAAACTGACTGAGGAATCAGATGGTAGAACTGATTAGGGGGTAGTTTAGTCCTGCATATTTAATAAAGAATTGTATAGACTGTTACAAGGTATGTAAAGGAAAGGTCATATTGAGCAGTTCTGTAGGAAGGTATTTGGTATCAACTCTGATAAAAGCTGCATTTCACAAACTGTGATAGCACTTCTAAGGAAGTCAAATGAAATGAAAAAATGAAAAGAAATGAAAAATATAAACTTTCTTACTATTGAGTAATTTGACTAAAAAGCTAATGCTCAGCCTATGGTATCATGTCTTTTACCATTGGAAATTGTCTTGCAGGTTAATTTTGAATGGAACTTCTGCTAAAGGTGAGTCAGGTATATATGTAGTGGGAGATGTCTGGGCTCTGTGTGCACCACACAATAGTTATGCACCTGAGTGACGCGATGTGGCAGAGGGTGACTAAATCCAACTAAGACTGGCAGGGAACCAGAGGGTCTTGCAGTTAAGGAACCAGGAAAAAAGGACAGAACTTGCTCCCACCAGAATGCCTCACAATACTGATTAAGTCATTTGGTATGTCTGACCGTAGTTCCTCATCTCTAAATGGGAACAATAAGGACACCACGCCTCATTAACTCAAACTACTGGCTTTTTGTTGCAAAGAAAATAATGGAATTAACTATGGCAGTAGGTCACAGGCACTTCACACTCAGAAGCACAAGACTTCAAGTACTTACTGCAACATAAGCAACAACAGTTTACAAGGAGAAATCCATTCTTTCCAAAAAGCCAGACAAAACATGGTGTGTGATCCGCATCTCCAAGTATGTTTGTAACATAAATTACACAAGGTTATTCTTTCTGTATTTCCTTTTCCTTTCCGAGGCTCACATTAGTTAATGAAATCTGTTTATATCTGTAGCATATTCATTCAGAATAAGTTGGGGAATTGTTACTTCATGCTGGTCAAACAATTCACTGTTTTGTCTACAAAAAAAGAAGTGCTACATAGCTGAGCTGTTGTCATGACCCTTTACCCAGACTTTTAAAATAATTACAAGAATGTAATGTGAAAGTATATGAAAAAGCGTAGTGTAAGATAAATAAAATTCCATATTACATCTAGAAAATTACATTTTGATAAATAGCTCTTTCTTGGAGATGAAGGAAAATCACGTTAGCATTTACTGATTGCTGTTCCATATCCCTATGAAACACAAATAACTGTGCACAATTGTATATGTATGCTCTGTACAATATGCAGTGAAAAATGAAAGTTCTGAACTAAGTGTATTCCAGTTTTTGTGGATCATTTTTCCCTGAGTCATACTTGCTATCATTTTTCCACAGAACCATCATGTTTAACATCACAATAATTTTCAATGAACAAGTCCTGGTAAAACACAGAGGTCTGCAGAATTTGACCCTATAAGCAGCAGATTTACATTAGAGTGATCAAAGCAAATTTCCCTTATTACACATATGTCACAGGTAACACCAAACTCTTCTCTCTTCATATGAAGTCCCTTGAATCAACACTTTCAAGAGCAACAGTTTTGACTCACAGTCTTTTTTATGCTGAATCTCTTCAGAATGAGCTGACGTTTCTGAATGAGCTGGACATTTCTTAAACTGTCCTCAACCTAGCTAATGGCTGTAAATTTCTACTGCTCAGCCTGCACCTCACTGTGTGCCACCAGGCTGACCTGACCTTTCTGCAGCCCCAGCCTTTGTGCCATGTTCACATGCATTGCAGCAGCCCTCCTTGCACCCAGGGCAAGGTTTGAGCCTGGGGGCGAGGGAGGAGGAGGAAAGGTGATGAGACAAAAAGCATATGAAAGAGTTCAGACAGCAGATACAACCCAGAAATTAGGCAATTTTGCTACACAGTTCTCATCACAAATAAATGATATAGATTGATCCTGTTTCCAGCTAAGTTTGTGTTGCAATTACTTTAAAGCAAGGAGAATCAGGCTCTCTTAGCCTAAACACAATGCACACTGCAAGCAAGTCTCTTTTCAGTCAAATCTCTTTCCAAAGTCAGTACACATGGACCTGTAACTGATTTTGCAAATTACAGCCCTAAATGCATAGCTCTCTACCAAGGGGAGTAGAAATCTCTTGGAAAGACAAAAAAGTTGTGAGGTTTTAAGCAATCTCCATGCACAAATTTTTGGTGACAAATTCTGCACACACTTCTTTTGCTGTCTGTCCTACTACCAAACCTACTCTTTTTTTTTTTTTATGTGGAAAATACAGCTCCCACTGCCTAAGTCAGTGCCTGACTGTGCTCCAGACCCACTGCGGGAAACAGAGGAGTGATCACACACACAGTCAGAGGTTCAGGCCGTGATCAACAGTTCCCACACACCTGCTAACATAACAAGCCTTTCTCAAAGTGCCAGACATAGGCTAGGCTTCTTTTAGCTCCCAGCTCAAGACTATAAATCATAGGAGCAGCGTGAAGTCTGACTCTGCACAGCTTTAAAGACTGCCCGATCCTTTCTGTCCTGGAAAGAAAGGAGATGCCATATCAGGTACAGGAAAAACGGTATGAGCCATAACAGATGCCACGCAAGGTCAAAGGAGAAGGTTGGGATCATCTTTTTGGACTGATACTGAAAGCAGGACTGCACAGTTGATGGTGAAAAATGCAAAAAATACTAAATGAAATCTCGCTTTGGTGGGATGGGGAAGTTTGCTTCTAGTGCTCTCAGTTGGTTCTGTTCCTACTGGCAGAAATTTCTGTGATAATTTCTTTGATTATCACCAATATTATCCTGTTATCTCTTCTCCCATTGTTTACTTAACTTGTCTTTTAATCTCATGGCTGAATGATATTTAGTATTAAGAGTTATTATAATTGGCTCTTCATAGCTTTACACAGTGCCTTAGCTGGTCTTCATCAAAATAGTCTCCTTATTGATGTCCCTCCCAGGATGAAAAAAACAAATTTGATGCTGACAAATTGCAGTGGAATTGCCAGGCCACAGCCTGAACAAGTACGTGAGCAAGTGAGTGCCTGGAGCAGGTTGAGCCTACACCCATCCACCCCGTCCTCTCTCTCTGTCTCAGCAGTGCTTCCTGGAGCGCGTATGCAGTCTGAGTCTGAGCCCCCATCCCTGCCTTTCTTCCTTCTCCTGGTGCTCCAGAGTTTGAACTGGAGAGGGCTGTGTTCCTCAGCTCACCCTTTTCTCCAGGCTGTTGCTGGGAGAGGTGAGTTGGTTCCTCTGTCTTTGATATCTTGCTCTATGGTGCTCTGTTATCACCTTTGTTTGCTTTACACAAATCTAGGTGAGGAACTGGTTGCAGATTTTCTTCCCTCAGCAAGCAGAAAGGCTACTATGTGTTATAATCTTTTCTGCAGGTGTTTTTACAGCAGTGGTGCACCCTGGAACCAAGCTATTGGAATTACTGAGAACATGTGAGTTCATGTCACAAAAGCAGCCTGTTTAGCAATTCCATAAAAAAAAACAAACAAGGACAGCAGGTAGTGTTAAAAGTGAACATGAAAATGATAATATGTCTACTACCACACTGGCTTGAAATAGATGGACTTGCTAGAAATATGCTACATGTGCAGCTATTTAGTGCTCAGGCAGCGCAACTCAGCAGTGTCCCTGGACTGAAGGACCCCAGATGCTACTGAAAGATGGCACTGTTAGCAGGCTACACTGTGGGTTCTTTTTATTCCTTGTGAGATATATTGGTTTAGTTTGGGGAGAGAGTGGTGGTGAGGAGAGAGGTGTAAAAATCTGTTAACTTAAAGTAAAAAATTAGTCAAAGCTTCAAAGATATACCCACTCTGGAGGATGGATCAGTCAGAGTAATGTACCCAGAGAAAGAAACTTTCTTAATTCATGTAACTCTTGAAGGATATTCTAAGGACACACTCTGCTTCAGTTGCTGGCTTCTTTAATACTATGCAAATACCAGCAATTCACCTATACTGGGAGCACATGCATGCAGACTGTGCTTTGCATTAGCACAGCCCATGAAGTAAGGAAGTCAGATATTTCACTAAAAAGGAAACCTAGCCTGTCTCACTCCAGTTTATAGGAGGGAGAGAAGGCTCTTTTAATATATGTATACCAGACAGCAACATTAAGACACAATGCTAGTGTCAACCAGTTTATTACAAATCCTAGTCATTGAGGGAGATGGGGAAGGGAAGATGGGCAATAGAAAAGATATGTAATAAAAGCAAGGAGTCTTTGTAGGAAGCCAGAGGGAGATAGTCACCACCACGGATTCCAGCATTGCTCGTAGGTCAGATATTGATCTTCAGTAGTGATAGGTCATCGGGGGTTGTGTTTGGTTGACAATGACGACAGCGACTCTTTCCAACTTATTTATAAGTCAAAGTGGTCAAGTCAGCTCTCTTTGGAGTGCCAACTTCTGGCTTTGGGATTGCAGCAGAAACTCCCTTGTTCCCTTGTTTGGTGGCCCTGCCAGGCAGGGGGGTTGGAACTACATGATCCTTGAGGTCCCTTCCAACCCGGGTGATTCTGTGATTCTGTGATTCCCATTTTCTGAGCCTTGCCAGCAGATAAGAGGGAGCAGGGAGATGCCCACCTGCATCCTGTTTTTCACAGGACACAATGGTATCAATACAGAAAAGGCATTAAAAATTACATTACTTATGGTGATTTTCTTCTCTTACATACTGAATGCTTCCCTAGGACATACAACTCATCCTGAATTGAAATGCAGATTCTGTTCAGACCAGTAGATGGCACAATCCATTTATTTCATTACATTAATCACAGTATTGTAATGTCACAGAATCACCTATTACCTTCAACGTAGGATTCATTGTTTTTAGAATAAATGGGGATGTATAGCAACACTAAGACAATCAATGACATGGCACTTACATGAATTATCAGCCAGGTCAAGAGAACATTTAGAAGTAATACAAGAATTCAATTCTACCACGTCACGCAATAAAAATAGTCAACAAACGCACACTACATTTTAAGCTCATTGTATATTTGTAACAACTAGCAATACTGTTAAATATAAAGTACTTACTGAACACTGCAAAAAATGAACCTAGCATGAAAAGGTCCTATTGAGATAGCATTTCAAAAGATATATCTACTGGTGAAACTTTTAACTTCACTGGCTAATTCCATAATTACAGTGTGACTAACAGAACTTCCTATAATGACAAGTGCTGGGAGCAACTTACACAATGCCAATCACACAACAGCATCTTTGAAATGCACATCATTTCAGAACTAAGTGAAAAACACTTTTATCCAATGTAGGAGAGAGTCAGTTTTAAATGCCAAAAATACCTACGTATTTTGAATGAAACCAATTCATATGCAGGCATACTTGCAAGCATACTTCTACACAAATCATTCATGACAGAGGCAATCGTGGGTTATCGGGCTCTGCGGAGTGTCTCTCTAAACAAGAAAAAAACCCCTAACAAACAGTATAAAACAGATAATTTCTAGTTCAAAAGAAAAAAAAACAAACAAAGCCCTGAAATAAACCAGTTGGTTGCTTTGCTTTTACAACTAAATCCCGGAAAATCTTAGTTCTCAGAAAGAAAAGAACAATGGAAGTGATTCATGCTGAAATTCAAGATTGAAGAAAGAAATCTCGTTGATGTTGTGAAGAACACAAAGCTTGTTATCCTACAATATTGACAGAATTATTGAAATAGTAGAGAAAGAAGAACCAGGCTGTAGTGGAAATGCTAAGTCACAGCTTGAAATAATGATTGAGCACCTGGTGGGAAAGCAAGGCCAACCCAGGGGAGCTCAGATATATGCAGCATACCTGAGTGATGAGAAAGGGTGGAGCCAGGATGCATCTCTTCCCAGACCTCATTTAAGGGTTGGCGGTGAAGATGAGGATATCTTTCTGGAGGTATGTGCACATCTGAGGCCTTCTGCAGGCTTCCTTCCCTTATTTCTGTGTCCACTGCAACTTCTCACTTGCCTGGGCTCTTGCTGCTCTGCTGTCATTGATGCACTTACTACTATATTACATAGACTGTATCAGAGTCCATTTCCTAAGCTGCAAAGATAAGTTATACAATTATAGGTTGTAATGGCACTTAATTTCATATTCTCAAAGAAATACTACAATATCGTGTCACTTTACAGGGTACACCACTTAGCTTTATAGCAGTTACTTAGAGTAGAGTCACATATTAAATGCTGCTGAGTTGTAGGGTAAATTATTCTCATCTCTGTTGGGCAAATTACAGCTTAATAATATGAGAACATATGTAAATAATGTGAATTTCCTGGTTTAATTATTAAAATAACAAGTAATTTATCAAATAACTGTGGAAAACAAAAAAGTAGTCAAATGATGAAATGATGGGCTGGAATATATAAGTAAGAATGTGTTTATACACTGAGCCAAGAATTTCTAACTAAAATGCTAATAAGTATCAGGGTCTTAATTTTTCCTGAAATCTAATACAACTGCAAGCTAACAAGACCCCAGGTAGTGCTCATCCCACTCACCTCTGATTAGATCTTGTGCAGTGAGTCAGTTCAATAGGTAGAACTGAAGGAAAGCTTTCTACTGAATCAAACTAATTTTCACTATATGCTTGCTAAATCCAATGCGACAGGAAGAGAGGGAACATACAGCCAGCCGTGAAAGAAGTGAGGGTGAAAAACTGCCTACCACAGCCTAGCTAGTAGATTATATTAATCGACAAGACTGTGTGCTTAAAGTAATTAATGTGGTACACCTTTAGTCTGGGACAAGTGACAAGAATGATAGAAACACCTGAAACTTTGTAGACAACATTTCCTCCCTGCTGAAGAACACCTTTTTTTAAATAAACAGAAGTCAGAGCAGTGTTTCCAAAGCAATGTTACAATGACATCACTTAGCAGGGAAAATACTCTAGTTTTATTACAGGTATCAACATTGGAGCTGTTTGCCTTAATTCCTGAACAGGTCCAACACTTGCATTACATTTCCGGGATGTAATGGAGATCAGTAACCAAGTTACCAATCACAAGAGAAATTATTTGTTACTTGCAACAATTGAGCTATAATTCTAAATTCAGAGAACTTGGCTTACCTGGTATTACTTATTTGACCCTAACAGCATGACTAGTTCTGTTGAATTAGCCTGAACATGTGACGTGGTGTTTATGCCAGCTGCAGAAAGATACTATGCCTGGCCTGACATAACAAAATGTAAATACATTTGATTTAGCAGAGTGAACTTGAGTAAAGCACTGCTTAGCATCTTGTGACTACTATGCTTTGGCTCAATCCTAAGTGAACTAAAACCAGATTTATTGTTATGAAACCATGGTTCTTTCAAAACTCCATCTCTAATTAGGCTGCAGTGTGCACACATTACTCAGTTGTGTCACCTGAAAGTTGTATACAGGTATGACAATAATAGTCCTAAGTAGGTATGTACCAGAGGCTTACCTACAAGAATAATTTGAGAGCCTATTACCTTTGCTCTTGCTCTGCTGAATTCTGAAAATACACTACATCTTCCTTCTTCCCTGTTTATCCATTTGTGTGTATCCATTTGCTGCCATCAAAACAAAATCAGTGGTGGTGAGCCCAAGTCCATGGAGTCAGATGGGATCTACCCAAGTGCACCGAAGGAGCTAATTAGAAGCGCTTGCTAAACATTCCATCATTTATCAGCAGACACATACTGAGTTTCACGGTACAGGATTTTCACTGAAAAGTCATGACAGTCAGGTGAAGTCCCTGGTGACTGGAGGAAAAAAAAAAAAAAAAAAGGCAACATCACACTCATTTTTAAGAGGGGTAAAAAGGAAGACCCTGGGAACTACCAACTGCTCAGTCTTATCTGTGTGCCAAGAAAGACCATGAAGCTGATCTTCCTGGAAGCTATGCTAAGGCATATAGAAGACAGGGAGGTGATAGAGCAGAACCAACATGGCTTCACCAACTATGATGGTGTAACTGCATCAATGAACAAGAGAAGAGCTGCTGAAGTCATCTGTCTGGGCTTCAGGTAAGGCCTTTGGCACAGTAACCCACAACATTCTTCTCTTCAAATTAGAAATACATGGATTTGAGGGATGGATTGTTCAACAGATGAAGAACTGGCAACAGGACTGAGTCCAGATAGTGGCGGGCAATGGCTCCATGTTTGGATGGAGATTAGTGACTAGTGGTGTCCCTGAAGGTCAGAGCTGGGATCAGTTGTCTTTAATGTTTTTGGCAATGACATCAACAGCTGGGTCAAGAGCACCTTTAGCAAGTTTGTGGATGACACCAAGCTGTGAGTTGCAGTTGACTCACAGGAGAGACAGGATGCCATCCAGAGGGACACTGACAGGCTTGAGCAGTGGGCTCAGGCAAACCTAATGAGGTTCAACAAATCCAAGAGCAAGGTCTTGTACACAATGAGATCTCCTCCTCCCCCTACTCCCACCGCTACTACCAATGCAAGCTGGAGGAGACAAGGATAGAGCATGGCCTTGCTGTAAAGGACTTTGGAGGTGCTGGTTGATGGCATGAGCCAGCAATGTGCCCTCACAGCCCAAAAAGCCAACTATATCCTTGACTGCATCAAAAGTAGTGTGGCCAGCAGGTCAAGGGAGGAGATCCTTCCCCCTTACTCTGCACTGGTGAGGCCTCACCTGGAGTATTGCATCCAGATGTGGAATGCTCAGTACAGAAGAGATGTGGACCTGTTGGAGAGCTTCCAAAGGAGGGCCACAAAAAATGATCTAAGAGATAGAACACCTCTCCTGTGTGGATGTGCTGAAAGAGCTAGGGCTGTTCAGCATGGAGAAGGGAAGGCTCCAAGGTTTCAATAGCAAAAGGGTGGTACAAGAAGGAAGGGGACAGACTCTTTAGCAGGGTCTGTGGTGATAGGACAAGGGGAAAAGCTTTCAAAATTTAAGAGGGTAGATTTAAGTTGGATATAAGGAAAAAGTATTTTACAGTATGCTTGGTCAGGCATTGGCACAGGTTGCACAGAGATGTGGTGGAAGACCCCTCCCTGGAGAGGTCAGACTGGACTGGGCTCTGAGCAACCTGATCCAGCTGTAGATGTCCCTGTTTACTGCAGGAGAGTTAGACTAGATGACCTTTAGAGGTTCCTTCCAACTCTAAGGATTCTATGACTCTACTATTGTATACAAAGTCCAGGCCTATAAAATAGTGCATTTAATGTTTGCATAAAGGTACTAACTTTGAATTTAAGACAGGAAAACTTTGAATTCTGCATCGGTAGAAGTCTGCAGGTAGACTTCTAAATAATTCTCAGTCACCCATCAGAATTTTTTTTTTTGTCTTTTTTATTTTTAATGGCACAAGTATGGAAGCAGAAAACAAATATTTGTTTAAAACTCAAATCCTGTGGTATCTAGTATATCTAGAAAAGAAGAAAAATGCTGAATCAGAAACAAACAAAAATGACTACCTCAGCAGGAGATAGCTAGAGTGAAATTCTCTTTGAAAATGATTATTGCTGAGATGGAAATTACAAAGTATTGTCTGACAAAAAGAATAATGACAATTAGAGTCATACATTCTATGTATAAGATACTTCAACAGAATGAATAAATAACCTTATTATTAGCTATTCCTTATAAACCTTACTGAACAGGCCCCTCCAAACTACAAAAATGCTCTACATTAACATTTGGTGGAAAGTTTTGTATTAGTGGAACATAAATATCACTCTCCATGTAAAATTATCTATATTAAACAAAAGAAATATGAACTTGTCATAGTTTTATGTTTTTTGTTATTGGTATTCCACATCGTAGCATGATGTTGTACACTGGGAGTTAAAGAGTTAATACTCCAATTCTGTGGACTGTGGATAGTTCTGGGTACCCGGTTGTTTCTTTTTTCTGTTCAGAGAGAAAGACAAAACTATTCTCATATCATGAGACATCCCCCTTTCCCCTCCTGCTTGGCCTGGCCAGATGTCTTGACTCAGCATTAGAGTAAGGTCTTTGGTTTTTGGACACTCTCATTTTATTTATTAGCTTCAATTCTAATTATATTGTACTACAGCGTATTATCTTGCATTCCAATATCTTACTTACTAAATCAGTTTTGTTTTTCCTCAGATCATTCTGCTGGTTTTGTTTTTAGGCCCATCTCCCTATCTTTTCCCCAGCCATAGCTCTGTGGGTCCCCTTGCCCTGCTAGTCATGGAGCCAGGCAGAACCAGGCTGTAAACTGCTGACAGAACTGAATCACTACTTAAAGCAATAGTTATTCCATTTGACTACAGGTAGGGGTCTTTGAAAATACTTTAGAGGTTCCTTGTCCCAGGATTGTGACAGAAATAGGAGGCAAATTGGCTTTGCAAATTGATCAGCAGCAAGTTCCCAGGACTTATCAAGGTCCCTAATTTTACCTTGAAGGGACAAAACACACAACATTAACTGCTGTTGAAGTTAGCTTCCCCGATTCAGTGACTACTCTTCGAAGAGTGATTTAACTAGGGGCTTTTTCTCTTGACAAAGAATGGAAACAAATGCCATAATCAAGTACTTTAATAACTCTTGCCAACAGAGACAAACAAAATTTAGTAACTCAGTTAACAAATACTGGCTACAATCTCCAGCTGTGTCCCCATCTGCACCTCAAACCTGCCTCTCTTCCTGTCCCTGCTTCCCCCCCAAAAAAAAAAAAAAAAAAAAAAAAAAAAAAAAAAAAACAGAATAAATCCATAAAACCTGATTCTTTAGAACCTTACAGTCTCCTCTAATATATGCTAATTTGGCTGCCTTAGAAAGCATTTTACATCATGCTGTGACAGTGGTTTGTAGTGACTGTTTGACTTCAGCTTCAGGTGAAAAGTATTTCTTCTGCAAACAAGAGCAAAGTCCGCATACTCCTCAAAGTCCTCAGACTCTCACTCTGTATAAATTTTGTGAGACTTGTTTCAAACATTATTTTTTCACGTACTTGGTAAGCTTTTTAGGAATAGCACTTGACTTGGGCTGCGTGGGGACGCATTGTGCCTTGAGGTTCCAGGTTCTGGTAGTGCCTTCAATTATAATAAGAATTATGAATACAAATACTGCTGCTAAAAGATAGTACTGGCATTCCCCTTTCCCACCTATTCTAGGTACATAGCCATTCCTATCAGAAAGTATTATTACAGCCACAGCAATCACTATCCAGGTTAAAACAAATCATTTTGTCACATTAGGTTTCAGTGACAGCTTAACGCGTACATGAAACTGCAGCGATGCCAAGGCAATGGAGGGACCCTCCAGCAATGGGCAGCTCTCGCAAGAGAGGCTGACATGGCACTGGTGTTGCCAGGGCAAAGGCAGGAGAATTATATGGCTGAAGCCCAGAACCACCAGTCATCAAGAGCAGCTGCTTCAAAGCTGGCCCAGCCAGAACCAGAGCAACTGATCTCAAGGTAGGAAGAGGCCTGCAGGTTCCCTTTCCTAGGGAAACACCGAGACAGTAGAAGGACCCTCCAGCAGTGTGCAGCTCTCATAACAGAAGTGGGTGTTGGCAAGGCAACAGAGGCCATACCCATGTTCTTTTCCTTGGGAAAAGCAGTAACAAGTTGCTGCCCACAAAGTACAGGATTGGCAAACAGAGCATGGCTGTCACCTGTGTGTGTGTGCTGTAACAGGTGGAGCAGTACCTTGCATGGCAGGGCACCACAGTTTTACCAGCTTCAGAAGTGAGGGGGCACTCATTCCAAGTGACCTTCAAAGCAGAATGGTGCATTTACAATGCCAAGCTAAGGCTGCAGCTCTGGCAGGGGAGTGTGCACCACCTACCCCAGTCATCATCAGTGCCTCCACTCAGACTTAGCTTCTAAAGGAAGAAGGCATCTGTGCAGGCCATGGTATGTGGGAAGTGCCTGCACCTTTCAGCTGCAGCAGAAGTGAGTGGCAAACTTGCCTGTGTAAGATGTGCCCAGGTGGAAGACCTTCTGCAACAGCTGACTGACATCAAGGAGACAGGCTGTGTGCTATCTGGGAGGTAGGGATACAGACAGTTAGCCAGATTTATGTGCAATCTGCATTAAATACACAGTATGGGCCCAAATAGCCCTAAACTTCCCCACTAGTGTATCCAGTTGGAGCGGAGACAAACAGGGATGAGAAATGGCAAGCTGCCATGAGAAAAAATTTCCTCTTGTTAGAGGAAAAAGCCCGCCTCTAAGCCTCTGCAGGATTTAGGCACTCTAAAAGGTGCCTCTGCAGTTCTCCAGCCTGAGAAGGAAAAAGAAACAGGTAGCAGGTAAGTCATCTGAACTATGCAAGGCAGCCAGACCTGCACCCTGTTGCATAACAACTACTGCAACTAAGAAAAAGCAATGGGTGAAAGTAGTGGATGATTTTCTTCTGAGGGGTACAGAAGCAGTTTGTCACTCTGACCTGCAATCTAGAGAGGTCTGCTGCCAGAGTTTGTATGTCACACAGATTGCTATTCCCTGCTACTGTTTCATGGAGGCACCAGCAACACAGCTACCAGCAACCTGAAGATATCAAGGACTAGAAGCAGCTGGGAGCAACACTGAAGAATTTGGGAGCACAGGTAGTCTTCTCATCAATCTGCCAGGTTAGGGAAATGGGAAAGGACAGACAATTAACAAAATCAATAAACGGATAAGGGAGTGGTGTTGAGAACATGGCTTTGGCTACTCATGTCAAGGAACTCACTTGGAGGAAATCTGGTTTTCTGGAGTAGGATAGGGTTCATCTGTCAGACAAGGGAAGACCATTTTTGGCAGCAACCATTCCAATTTAATCAGAAGGGTTTTAAACTAGAATTGCTGGGAGTAGAGATTCTAAGTCATTGCACTTTGAGGCTGACAATGGTAATGGATGCCCTGGGCCTGGAGTAGAATCACAAAGTTAGAAGCGACCTATAAGATCATCGAGTCTGTCTCCTCATCACCATTGCCACCACAAGCACTAAACTATATCACACAGCATGTTGTCCAGACGCCTCTTGAACACTGGCAGGGACGGTGACTCCACCACCACTCTGGGCAGGCCATTCCAGTGCCTGACCACTCTCTGAGAGAAATAGTTCTTCCTTATGTCCAACCTAAACCTCAGATACAACTTGCGGCCATTACCCCATGTCCTGCTAGTTGCCTGGGAGAAGAGGCCAAATCCCTCTTCACCACAACCTCCCTTCAGGAAGTGGTAGAGTGCAAAGAGTAGGATCAAAGGCCAGTAAAACAGGACCTAACTTACAGGGTAAAAGAACTGTAATTGGAATATCAGCCTCAATGGGAGCCCAACTCAAGTGTCTACACCAATGCATGGAACACGGGGAACAAGCAGGCATGTAGGTGCCTAAAGGGCTATGATGTTTATACTGTGGTTTTGAGTTTTTTGAGTCTGTCTCAGGATAGTTC
>NW_024966796.1:0-857 GCF_019238085.1 Lagopus leucura
TTTTTCTTTTTCTTTTTCTTTTTCTTTTTCTTTTTCTTTTTCTTTTTCTTTTTCTTTTTCTTTTTCTTTTTCTTTTTCTTTTTCTTTTTCTTTTTCTTTTTCTTTTTCTTTTTCTTTTTCTTTTTCTTCTTCTTTTTCTTCTCCTTTTTCTTTTTCTTCTCCTTTTTCTTCTCCTTTTTCTTCTCCTTTTTCTTCTCCTTCTCCCTTTTTGTTCTTCTTTTTTTTCTTCCATTTTTTCCTCCTTTTTTCCCTCCTTCTCCTTCCCCTTCCCTTTCTCCTTCCCTTTCTCCTTCTCCTTCTCCTTCTCCTTCTCCTTCTCCTTCTCCTTCTCCTTCTCCTTCTCCTTCTCCTTCTCCTTCTCCTTCTCCTTCTCCTTCTCCTTCTCCTTCTCCTTCTCCTTCTCCTTCTCCTCCTTTCCCTTTTATTTCTTCCTTCTTTCCTTATTATTATTATTATTATTCTTTCTGTGTTGTCACGCTGGTTCTTTCTGCCCTCACACACCAGATGAACACATTTTCCTTGCCCACGGCTCCACATCAGCACAAATAGGAGGCAGGGATGGGATGAGGCTCTCTGGGTTCTGCTGAACTCAACGGAATGGGGGGAAAAAAAAAGTGAAATCAGCGAACGGCCAAAACGCTGGGGATCCTTTGGGTGATGCAGAGCCGGGGGATTGTCTTCGTTAGTAAGAATCATTAAAAAAATGGGTGAGAACGGAGTGCTGCAGTGAGCGTCGCCACTGGGCTCCCCTACAGCCCCCTGCTGAAGGGCTGCCAAACTCACATGAGGATGATGTGAAATTGGGTAAAGTCTGTGTGGTACATCTAGCCATCCAGCCGTCCATCCATGCCTCCCTT
>NW_024966796.1:867-1724 GCF_019238085.1 Lagopus leucura
TTTTTCTTTTTCTTTTTCTTTTTCTTTTTCTTTTTCTTTTTCTTTTTCTTTTTCTTTTTCTTTTTCTTTTTCTTTTTCTTTTTCTTTTTCTTTTTCTTTTTCTTTTTCTTTTTCTTTTTCTTTTTCTTCTTCTTTTTCTTCTCCTTTTTCTTTTTCTTCTCCTTTTTCTTCTCCTTTTTCTTCTCCTTTTTCTTCTCCTTCTCCCTTTTTGTTCTTCTTTTTTTTCTTCCATTTTTTCCTCCTTTTTTCCCTCCTTCTCCTTCCCCTTCCCTTTCTCCTTCCCTTTCTCCTTCTCCTTCTCCTTCTCCTTCTCCTTCTCCTTCTCCTTCTCCTTCTCCTTCTCCTTCTCCTTCTCCTTCTCCTTCTCCTTCTCCTTCTCCTTCTCCTTCTCCTTCTCCTTCTCCTTCTCCTCCTTTCCCTTTTATTTCTTCCTTCTTTCCTTATTATTATTATTATTATTCTTTCTGTGTTGTCACGCTGGTTCTTTCTGCCCTCACACACCAGATGAACACATTTTCCTTGCCCACGGCTCCACATCAGCACAAATAGGAGGCAGGGATGGGATGAGGCTCTCTGGGTTCTGCTGAACTCAACGGAATGGGGGGAAAAAAAAAGTGAAATCAGCGAACGGCCAAAACGCTGGGGATCCTTTGGGTGATGCAGAGCCGGGGGATTGTCTTCGTTAGTAAGAATCATTAAAAAAATGGGTGAGAACGGAGTGCTGCAGTGAGCGTCGCCACTGGGCTCCCCTACAGCCCCCTGCTGAAGGGCTGCCAAACTCACATGAGGATGATGTGAAATTGGGTAAAGTCTGTGTGGTACATCTAGCCATCCAGCCGTCCATCCATGCCTCCCTT
>NW_024966797.1:0-1583 GCF_019238085.1 Lagopus leucura
CTGAAATCGGTCGGGTCTGCCGTACAGAACTCCAAAAGGACTCAAGCGTTCCTTACATCTTGATTTTACCCTCATCCTCGTTGCCTGCTACCCGTGTAAGTTCTCCTCCTGCTGAATTTCAGCTACGTGCTTTCATCTGGCGATTTCCACGTGCCCCTTGTGCTCAACAGGCTATGTGCAATTCCCAGCTGATGCCACGGTGTGACCGAGCTGCCGCAGCACTCACAGCACCGAGCGCCCTTTGTCCAACGGCATCGCAGCAGGCGCCCGAATCGAGGTACGATGTCATTCTACAGTGCTTGTATACTCGCCCTATTTGTGCTACAGGGAAAAGCCACCGACCGAGCTGAAGCAGCGTCTGCCAGCACCACGGCGTTCCCCGAGTTCTGAGAAACACATTTGCCCTCCCTCCACTGTATTTTTTTACACGAATATTGGATCCCTTAATTTCAAGGACTCACGACTTCCCTGCACGTGCACAATATACGTAAATGAAGCATTTGCCAATTACCGAATTAGAAGAGTTTAGAACGTTAGAAGCTCCTTCCAGCCGCGGTGCAAACACGCCGCTTCCGCCCGGCAGCGTTCTCGCATCCAACATGGCTCCTCAACGGCTTCACCCGCTCCTCAGCGCCCCCCCGCCGCTCTGAACTTGCCGTGCCCTTTCTCAAAATGGCTGCCGCCAGCTTCACCCCGCGGCCGCCTTGACCGGATGACGGCCGGGTCGCGCAGTCACGTGACGGACGAGGAGGGCGGAGCGGTACCAGGCGTCCGATTTGTCTGCTCCTCCTGGCCGTGCCGCGCGGTCGGCTCTCGTGGGGTCCGGGCCTCCCGGGGACGGCGCCGCTTACGTACGGGATCGGCGGCAGCGGGGTGAGCGGGGCCGGTGGGTGCGGGCGGGGAGGGAGAGCCGGGGGAGGGGAGGGGAGGGGAGGGGAGGGAGAGCCGGGGGAGGGGAGAGCGGCGGTCCTCCGAGCGGCGGTCCTCCGAGCGGCGGTCCTCCGAGCGGCGTTCTGTGCCGCAGTTCTTGTTCTCAGCCTGATTTCTCTCTCCTTTCCCTGGCCGAATTTCGGCGCCCCGTTACGCGTCCTCCGCGGGGGGGCGGGGGAGGGGTTTGAGCTGATGGGCAGCCGGCGTCTGGGGGCTGTGCGGGTTCTTGTGGCGGTGATGCTGCAGCAGCGCGTCCTCCGCGCTCCCTTCACTGAGCTGTGCCGCGTGTTCTCTGTGGCTGTGCTGAGGCTGCATGAAAGGCATCGGTTGGTGCCTGCAGACTCGTGAAGGAAATTTACACTCGCGTTCCGAAGACGGTGCTCTCTTCCTCTCCCCTTCCCCCCCCCCCCCCTCGACGTAGAAATGCGTCTATGATCGCTGTGAGCAATGTCTGAGAAGGAACTGAGGAGCTGAGAAGGATTTCGTGCTGCTTTTTTCCCCCGTACTCTCTCCCCCCTGCGCCACTATGTGGCCATTATCTGCTAATGTACTTTCAACGGTGATTATTTTTCTCATGAACCTGAAGCTGTGAATGCTGAGGTGTCCGGACAGCTGTCCTTAACTGCTGTGAGAAAAATGTTGTGCAAGTTGTA
>NW_024966798.1:0-4130 GCF_019238085.1 Lagopus leucura
GAAAGGGAGCAGTTCAGGGAAAGACACAGCCTGGGTGAGCCTGAGCTTTACTCTAGCATCTGAGGGAGCTATGGACATCAGCTGTGGACATGACTCATAAAGGTGTGGGTCAGCTGTTGATGTTCAGTGTTCTTAAGCAACCCAGCTGTATCTCCAAGGCTGTAGTCACAATTTCTCTGCAAGGCTGAGATACCCTGAGGATCATGGCGTCTCTCATTTTGCTCTCACGCACTTGCTCACAGTCTCTGAGGAACGACTTGAGCCCTGTGACCACGTCCTCGCTCATGTGCTGGAGTCACCTTTATGCCTTTTGTGTCAGGGCTCTTGAGGCAAAATGTGCCTGGACACTGCCACACATGTAATGCCTTTCTGCGGTGCACACTGGAGGATGCAGAACTGGCTGCGTCTGTGATGCTTTATGAAGCTGGTCTGACCTCTTTCAGCAGCAGTGAGAACTCTTCTCAGCTAGTCTAACCCTTAGAGCAGCATGGAGTGACCAGTGCTGCCTGGGGATAAGTCTTTTTTTCTACTTTCTGTCCCAAGTCCTTTCCTTTCCACAGAAACAGCAGAAGTGTTCCTTCAGAGCTGATTTACCCCTGCTGTGTTTCTTTTCCCTTTTTGTGGATGAGCAAGTGCCCCTTTAGGGATGAGCATCTCTTTGCTCCTCCCATTTTACAGCTCATAGCGGGGTGCCCAGGACACCCCACAGTTGTGGGGAGCAGCTGGCACAAGAGAAATAAGTCCTGAGGCTGCAGCAAAGATTTTGGGTCATTTGCAGTGGCTCAGTGGGAGCTTGCCGAGGCAAAAAGCAGCTGGAGATGTGCTCTGCAGTTCTGTGCTGGTTTGCAGATTCCTCAGGAGTTGTCCTGGGTCACCTGGCTTCCACCAAGAGTGCTCCTCTTCTCTCCACAGATCACATCCCAGGTGCTGTCTGTCTGTGGTAGGTACCAGAGCAAGGAGGCCTCTCCGTGCCATTGTTGCAGTGATTTCAGTCTGTGGCACCCACATTTGGACGCATGGATGCTCCAGGCACAGCTGTGAACCCTGGGGCTGGGAGAAAGATGCCAAAAACGATGTAGAGAAAAAACCAGAGGTAAGTCTCAGTTTGTTCTTGAATCAGGAAACACACCTGCTAAGGTGAAGCTGCTTTTCCCCTGCAACCTAGCCCTAATTCCAGGAATCAAGCACACCCCAAGCACCACCAGCTGGGACCATCCAGTAAGGTTTATTTTGGATGCTGCTCTCCAGCACCCATTTCGGAGCAGCCAGTGTGCTTCCCATGGATGCTCGCTGCTGTCCTGAGCCATTTATAACCTCAGGAGCCCCTGCTAGAAGGCAGCATACTTCAGAACTAAAATGGCATGGTTTTGTAGGAGGGAGCAGGGGCTTTGTACCAGGGAGCTGCAGAGCATCCTGGACACAGCATGGCGAGATGGGAACATCCACTGCCTGGCTGTGTTGGCTCCACAAAACTGCACGGGGACACAGCATCTCTAGCAAGAAAACCTCTGCAACTCATTCTGCTTCCTTCTTTTTACAAATGGCAGGTGCAGCTCGTTTTGGCCATGGGACACAGCATCTCCGACAGCATCCCAGTGCTGTGGCATCCCGCTGCCTGCCTCTCTGTGGGGCCAGGGCTGATGCAGAGCAAGGCAGCAGCTTGGTGCTGCAGTGGGAAGCGGAGGTGTGTGGAGTGCTGTAGGTGTGCTGGCTGTGCCCCGTCGCTGTGGGGTAGAGCTGGTGCTGCAGTGAGCCTTTGTGGGATGTTGGTGGTGCCTGGGGTTGGAGGGCTGTGCAAGCTGGCTATTGCAGGGCTGGGGAAAACGGGGATAACGAAGGGGATAATGGAGAGAGATGGCTTTGGTGGGGCTGCCTGATTTTTTAGGTGCTCCAGAGGGTTGCTGAAGTTAATCAGAAAGCACAGCATCTCTTCCTTGTAAACGTTTGGGGCTGAGGCACTGGGTGAGTGGAATGGCACAGCCGGGTCTGGAAATGATGGCTTTGGGTTTGGCCAATCCTTGGTGGCCCCTGGGTGAGCCCGTGCCCTTGCCCCTGCCTTCAGTCTCACGGACCAAGGGGGAAACAGCCTGCAGGCCCAAGGCTGCCTCGTCCTGTTCCACTTGGCTGTGGGTGGTGTGGGGCTGTGTGCAGTGGGCTGAAGCCGGCCCCAGGGGGCACCCAGCAGGCTTTGACAGCAGCAGAGGTGGCTGGCTGCAGGCTCTCTCTGCTCCACGCTTTGTTTGGTTCACAGGTCTTGGGCTGCTCCCAGTCGTCCTCCATGTTCCAAGAAATCCTTCAAGTTGGAGAGGTATCCCCCAAAGGGGTGGCAGCTGATGTGTTTCAGCACCTTACTGCAGTATGAGTGAAAGAAGCCGGTGAACACAGTGGGTGCAGGGGCCCCATCCTCAGCTCTTGGGTAAGGCTGTCTGTCCTGCCAGGGGAGCCCTGCGATGGGTCCTACCTCTCTCCAGCCTCCCCTGGATGCGTCCTTCAATCCTGGTGTCTCCGGGCTCCTCTGCTCCTTGAAGTGGGGGCTGGCTGCCAGCCGGCTGGGCTCGCCGCCCCATTGCCCTCCAGGCAGTGCTGTTAGTGGCAGTGGCAGGACTCTGCCTCACTCACCTGGGCCAGCAGCTTCTTCTTGGCCAGCAGAGAGGTGATGGGGTGGTTGCCTTTGGAGTAAAAGCTGGGAAAGAGGCACTTGCAGGCTTCAGTGTGGGCACAGCAAGTGTCGGGACACCCCCCAGAAGGGCTGTACCAGGGCCGTGGGGCTGGCACATTGCTCCACTGGCCAGCCTTGCTTGTGGGCCTCTGTTCGGTCTTCCTGGGTGGGGGATGCAGCCATCAGGAGGTACCCGGAGGGGGAAATCTGCTCAGTGCATCTTTAAGATGGGGAAGAAGAGTATACGTATCTGAGAATACCTCACTGGTGTAAAAATGTCAGCACTGATAGATAGCTGTGATGGAAACTTGTGTGGGAGCAATAATTCAGTAATAAAATAGGTCAGATCCTTACGCTGAAGGGGGTACCTTACAAGAACCATTTTGTGATTTGGTTTGACAGTTTGCTCTGCATGATGTGGATGGTGGAGCTGTGATGATGTGATCCATTTCCAGTTGTGAACAAGATTGCTCTAAGAGCTGCTGCAGTGAGATGCGTGTGGGCTGACTGTAAGCTGAAACGTAATTGCCTCTGAATATCAGTGCGTGTGGGGGGAGATTTTGTTTTTAATCCTGGGATTTCATCCTTGCCCTGCAGCAGCTCTGAAGAGGCCTTGTTTTCCCAAACCCTGCTTTGCTGCTAATTGAGGCTGATGGCAAGTGCTGTGCTTTGGGCCCTTTGCTTTTAGTTTCTGTGGCCTGTGTACCTTGGAGGCTGCTTTCTTTCACATTTTTTTGTTTGCTAGCCACCTCTTCAGTAGATAAGATTTCTTAGGGATGTTCTTGCTTTCCTGTGGTGGCTATATGTAGGTGCTGGGCTAGGGAAGGTTATCAGAAAAGGGAAGGATTTGCTGCACTAATTGAATTGTAGCCTTTTAGACACATGGAAGTTCAGGTGCTGATACTGTGCTGTGTAGCTAGAGAGCTTCCTCAGGAATCATTTGGGACCTGATCCCCAGTTCCCAATTTGAGCTTCTCCATCTGTTTCCAGCCATATTGGAGCAGACCTGTATCTTGGAGGCAAGATCTGGGCAGTGAAAAGCTCAGGGGATGCTGACTGGCCACGTTAGTATATGAAATGTTCAGGCATGGAAGGGAACAGCCAGTTTACAGCTGAGGAATAGTTTGCCTTTCCTCTTCAATTCTTGCCCCTGGTTTCTATGAGCACTGCTACCCACTGCTTGCAGTGAGACTCAGCACTGGGTTTGGGGGGCCTGGTGCTTAGCGAGGTGTAACTGCAGCTCTGCACTGGAGCAAACTGCACCCAGCAGTATCACAGGAGCTGGAACATCTGGTGCGTGCTAGGTTTTAAACTGGACATGCTTTAATGGTACTGGACTTGTGGGCTGCTACTCGTTCCCTTGGGAAATTTCTGTAAGACTGTTTAAAGACATTAGGACTGCCAGGTGGCCTGCGTGCCCTTCTGTCAGCGATGACTATTCTCAAGGCATACATATAGGTAGAGTTATACA
>NW_024966799.1:0-4417 GCF_019238085.1 Lagopus leucura
GGAGGCGCGGGGCTGAGCGGGGTGAGCGGTGCGGGGCGCGTTATAGTCTCTCGGTGAATAGGGAACGGTGCAGCTCCGGAGATGGGCGCAGACGTAGCAGTGAGCGCTCGGGGAGGGGAAGGGGGCGGCGGAGGGGGGGCATCGCACTGTACTGCTTTGGTTTTGTTTTGGTTTTTATTTTTCTAGGAGAAGTTAGATTGCAGCTGAAGGAGAGAGGTCAGTATCTCTTCCAATCAATCTCTCTGTCTGTCTGACGCTGTCCCCATCTCATCCCGGCGAAGGGAAAAGCTCCAACTTCGCTCCTCCGCGCAGTGCGTGCAACTCCGCTCCCGGCGTATAAGGTTGTGGCCGTTCGGTGCCTTATCTGAGACGGGAAAATAGCAGCGCTCCTTCCAATCACGGGGAGAATTGGTCTCCTCCCGTTCAGTTGTTACATATATATGTATTTTTTCTTTGGGTCTCATTTTGGAACTGCAGTTGACAACTTTTTATTTAAAACCACTTTACCAGGCACCACTTAATGCATTATTCACGTTTTTAAAAATGCTTGAGAGAAATCACCTTAATGAAGAGAACATTTGCGGTAATTTGGTGATAATTATCAGAATCGCCAAACATTCGCAGAGGCTGTAGCGTTACGTGTTGGAAGAAAAGCAAAGCGCATTATTCTAATGGTCTGATATGCAAACTACGGACCGTCTAATTATAACCTTTAATAGCGCAGACGCGATGCGGTGCCGCTGTTGGGACGGGAGGGCCGCGGCCGTGCGCTCCGAGGACCGCGTGTGCGCCTCCATCCAGCGAGTGCGTTCCCGTGGAGCAGGGCCCTGCCAAACCGCATTTAAGAGAATAAAAATTAATGACTGCGAATTTGAGCGTTAAATTAACATTAATTATATGACCTGCCTGCTGGAAAGATTAAATTTCTTACGCCCTAATTAGATAACGTCTCCTCATACATCAAACAATTTCCTTTTCCAGATTTCGGTATTAAAATGCAGAATGGGAAGAGCGGGGCCGCTCCGTGGACGGCGCGGGGTGAGCGCTCTCGGCCGGCCCCGGGTCGCGGCCCTCAGTGGGGGGAGGGAGGTGCGGCCCCGGGACCCCTGCGCCCCCCTCCCGGCTCCGGGCTCGCGGGCAGCGGGAGCCGGGTAGGGAGCCCCGACGGCTGCCGGGGCCGGGCCCGGGGGCGGACACGGGGGTGAGCGGCGGGGCCGTGCCGGCGGCGGGCCGGGAGGCTCGGTTACAGGGCGTCGGGTTGCAGGGTGCTGAGCTGGTGTGTCGGCGGCTTATGCACTAGGGAAGAAAGAAGGGGGGGGGGGGGGGGAAAGAAAAAGGGAAAATAGGGAAAAAATGGAAAAGGGGGGGAAAAAGGGGAGGGGAGGGGGAGGAAAAAAAGGAAAAAGGAAAGAAAAAAAAAAAAAAAAAGAAGAAAATTCGACGAAAAGAAAAAGAAGGAAAAAAGAAAAGAAAAAAAGTGATAAAAAAAAAGAAAATAAAGATCGGAAAAAGAAAGAAGAAAAACAAGAGAAAGAGAACAAAAAGGAAAGAAAGAAAGAAAGAAAAAAAAGAAAAGGAAAACTAAAAGAAAGAAAGGGAAAAAAAGAGAAAAAGAATAAAGGAAGAAAAAGAGGTGGGGAAGCTTCTCCCTAACCCCCCTCCCCCCGGGTGGGATGCTAGTGGTTGTGCGGGGGGTGCAATGCTGGGCAGGAGGGGCAAGTTCTGGCTGCAGGAAGCCCTCTGCCCACATGGAAGGAGCTGTGAAGAGGAATCGTGGCATTAGAAAGCGTTGCCTTGTTCCCACTTCATTTCCTAGTACCAGATAATTGCTTTTTCAACTCAATTGAGACTTGGTTTGTATTACTGCTGTTACCGCTCCTCTGCGAGCTTCTGTGTCTGTCTAAGACACCCGTGTCTCCTGTTAGTCTCGTGCTTGCTCTCTGGACGTGGTTGATAACAAATGATGTTCAGTGCTAAGTTCAGTAATGGCATCCAGAAAGTGCACGGCGAGGAGGTGGCAGTGGCGACAGGAGGGAATTGCCACGTTCCTGGGCTGTCCCTGTGCTCCATCAGCTGTGGAGACCTATAGGCCGTGTAGCTGGGCCCTTCTCCTTCACCAGACTGATGCTACTGCTCTCAGGTGAGTGAATCTTTCTGATGAACAGCAGAAAGGTTTTATTTAAATACGATGGCAGATAAAGTCTGGCTGACAGCAGGCAAGGGCACTGAGGGCAGCAGGAGTGTGCAGCACGTGGGGTGTCCAGGGCTGCAGCATCTCCAGCAGCACAGCTCCGGCAGAATGTCCATGCCCCACTGACAACCACCACCACCCAGACACAGCCCAACAGCACATGTAAAGGATCCTGAGCAGCACAACAGCACACTGTGGGAGCAGCAGAAGCCCTTATCCTTTGAAGCCCCCCAGTTTGCCACTCCTCCCAGTCTGACAACAGCTGCTTTCGGAGGCTGTTTTCATCCCTGGTCACAGTGAGGTCCCCCAACACTTGCATGGAGAAGAGGGCAGAGAAGGTGATTCTGTAAAGCTGTGGTCCTCACCCAAAGCACACTTGCAGGTATCCACACTGCAGCCTATTCTGTTCAATAACCAAGCAATTGGGCCAATAATTTTGTATTGACAGGAGAACACATAACAGCTTCTTCCCTGAAACTGCAGACATGGACATGATTCGATGTCCCTTTCTCTTCACTGCTCTGAGATACAGCTCAGAATTTAAGGGTAGTTTTAAATATTTGCAACCCTGCACACATTCTCACACTCTACTTAATCCAATGCTTTTTAATGAGCTGAATCACTCTCCTGTTTGCAGAACAGGATGGACAGAGTCTTTGGCTCAAGTGTGGTAGAGGTGAACCCATAGCTGAGGCTGTCGATTGCTGTTCAGGGCTGCCAACTCAACTAGCCGAGATTTCTGTGCTGCTCCCACACAGCCTGTGAAAGGCAATCAGTCTTCTTGGGAACAGCTCAAATAATTCATGTACCATCATAATTGTATATTCCTGCTAAAGTGACACTGAACAGTCAATTCTTCAAGAGAAAAGATTTGCCCATCACCCTAGGTAATTGTGAGCGCTGCTTATCTAAAATAAACCACCCTGAAAGCCCCATGGTAGTATATGTGAATGGACAAATGGGTGATAATTCCCAAATCTCAAGCTCACTTACTGCAACAAGAACACTCAGCATGGCAGCTGGAACCAGCCTGGGTCCACCTCCCTTCCCTACCAGACCCTTGGTGTGATGAGACTCTGGCTGTACAAACCCCCTCCTTCAATGTCTGCAGTGCAAACATACAGCCACTGCTGAGATGGCACCTGCACTACAGTCGGCAGCAAATGCGATGAAAGAGAGCTCACCTGCTTGCATGTGCTCACAGAGCTGTTCACCCACTTCTATTTGCTGCCACCCCACAGGCTGCGCTTCAGCAGAACTTGGCTCAAGGTGCCTTGTTTCAGCAGCTGCACAGAGGACGGCTTCTTAGTGATTCTGTAGCTCAAAGGTGTGCAAAATAGGTGCCTAACTGGGAATAAAATTATCATAAGCACGATTATGCCTGTGCTGAAAGGACAAGGTCAGGAGGAGAATCCAAAATGTCAACAGGACTAGTTGGTGATGGATTGTCCTAGACAGAGCTGTCCAATGTTATACATCACAAAAAGTTAAAAGATGATGGAATTTATATGTTGGACTCGTCAGTTCGTACCAGAACCTAAGGAGCAGCAGCAAAACCAGGCACAGTGCCTTTGTCTGTCTGGCATGCGTTGGGATGTGTGGTGAGGATGGCAGTGAGGGATCTCCTGAGCTGGCAGAAGCTTCTGCATTTGGCACCAATGGTCCCAGAAGCCACTGTGCTCTCCCTGCTCCAGATCCACAACCCACTCTCCTCTAGGAAATGAGGTCTTTCTGCAGCCTTGAGGTCCTTGTGTTGGTCCTTTATTCCATGGAGACAGTCATTGCTATCTCATAGCCCATGGACCAGTACATCAGAGTTGGGCCAGACTGCTCTAAAGAAGCTCAGAGCTGTTCTGGGTACCACCCCCTGGTTGTTTCTGCATGGCTGCTTGTACACCTCCTACAGTATTTTCTTTTTTTTTTTTTTTTTTTTTTTTTTTTTTTCTTACAGCCATCTTTTACACTAAATCAACACATGTATCCAGTAAACATTCCAAAAAACCCTGATCACAAACCACTGCTCATACTTTATTTTGGGAGAGGTCCTTATTCACTTCTGTTGAAAATGAGGAAAGCAGAATATTAATGGTTGTTCCATTTCTAGAAAACACCTTCCCTTCCCTTCCCTTCCCTTCCCTTCCCTTCCCTTCCCTTCCCTTCCCTTCCCTTCCCTTCCCTTCCCTTCCCTTCCCTTCCCTTCCCTTCCCTTCCCTTCCCTTCCCTACC
>NW_024966799.1:4517-51200 GCF_019238085.1 Lagopus leucura
TTTGAGGATCTACATTTTGCATGCGGTCCCTCCAGAGACTGCTCTGTGCCGAGCCGTATGTATCTAGAAATCTGAGGCAGTATACTTTTCCTTCGTATCTGTTTCTGTTTACCTAAAAGATCAGAGCTCCTATTTGTGTTTTCATTGTGTTTCAGTGTTTGTGTTGGGGCCGGTGAGTAACCACGTTCTGCTCTTTTGAAAGGCTCAGAGCAGAGCGTCAGTGCGGTTCCTTCTGGGTTGTAGCACTGGAGAAAAGTTGCTGTTTTCTGCAGGTTCATCTCTGATAAGGGAGGAAGGAACTCTTTCCACTGCCATTAACTTTATTTTGGTGGGCTCTTGCAAGATGCCTAGTGGAAATGCTCAGTGGATCGGGATAATTAGAATGAGCTTGGATGGCAAGTAAGCAAAGGAATAGCGTGCATATACATTAGAATGCATCTCTCCCACACCTGCGATATTTCTTTTCTGTTACTTGCAGGTGAGATGTCCCTTCTACTTGACATTGTGTCACATCAGAGTGTTTTTGGGCAGTGTAGATTTGAGGCACGCAGATCAACCAAGAAAACCGTTCACAGCTGAATTAAGTGCTGGCTTCTCTCACAGGAGTTTGGTGCAACTTTTTTTTTCCTGAATTCTCCTGCTCCTGGATTTATGTAATTAAATGACAACCTCAGCTCTTGTGAGAAGTAAAAAATACTGTTTCTATACATCACGATTCTGGAGGGACACTTTAAAAAGTAATTTGACGTTTCCCTAAATGTACAGCGACCAACAGAGAAATAAAATGAAACCCACATTTATTATTGGGAAAAATCTTGAAACTTTTAGCCGTGCTTGTCATTTTTAAAACTGACTTACGATTTAGATGAGACATTAAGAACAGCTTTCTAATAGAAAGATGGGAAGCATGAGAATAGATTGCCTGGAGTGGCAGTGGGAGGATTTGAAAATTGGTTGGACAAATGTCTGCAGGAACGTGGCAGCTGCAGCCCATCCAGCCCTGTGCAGTGGACATGCCAGGACTCCTTCGTGCCCCTGTGGACAGGGGCTGTCAAGCCCAGGATCACTCCCTGCCCGGTGCTGCCTTTCCGCTTGACTTCTCTGGGCTTACTTTTTGGGCATAAGCTGTTCCTCTGGGCAGCCAGGAGCAAGGCAGGGGGTCACCTTCTCTGCACACGTTATACATGAATAAACACCTTCCTAGGATTACTTAACCCAAGTCTGCTGTGCGCCTGTTTCCCTGCTGACACACCATTAGCATCTGAAGCATCTATATTTCCCGAATTGCACAGAGATAACTTATCACTCTAGCTGCTTATCTCAGACCTGCCCCGTGTATCCAGGGGAAAGATTTTCCCTTTAGCGCTAACAACGGGTGCCTGATGCTTACTTTGAAATGCCCCTCCTCCTTTAGAAAAGGAGAGGTGGGATTCTTGCCCTGCACATTTTGCATCTCTCTCTCCATCTCTGTGCCCATCCAGCCAGGTTTATCACTGTCAGAACACTGGCCCAGGCCTTGCTGGCAGTGCTAGCTGTTCCATGCAGTGTTTGCCCTTGGAAGTTTGGCATCTGTCAGGAGCATGCCCACATTGAATGTGGGTGTGCAGCTGAGACAGTGGGCTGGGTGGGTCAGCTGTGCACTCAGGAAACTCTTCTGGAAGCTGCTGGAATGTGGAGTAGAGGAAGGAGTGTCTCATTGCCTTTTTGCGCCTCTTTTTTCTCTCAGTGGCTCCTCTGGCTAACAGGTCAGCACTTAATATGTTCTGCAGAGGTTCACATTCTGCAAAAAGTCACTGGGCAAAAGAGCCCATAACAATTAGCGTGACAGTGAGCAGGAGGTGAGAACAGGATGGTGGCACACAGCAGGTGTCTGTCTGCAGTCCCCTGCCACTAAGGGCGATTTGGTATTGGAAGCATCCCAGGGCCGACAGATAAAGCTTCATTTCATGAGCAGGGATAGAAAAACTCTCTTCAGCCCCTGCTTGCTCTTTCCTGCCCTAGGTCATTTTGCTTCAAATGAGGGCAGGGGGAGTAAGGTTAAAATGCAAAGGCTGGCCAGGATGTCTGCCCTGGTTGGAATAGCGCTTCTTGCAGCTCTAAGCTAGTAGTATGTAGTCACCTCCAGGTCCCCCTCGCTGAGCTGCAATAATACAAGATGAGAGGCAACCTCAAGTTGTGCCAGGGGAGGTTCAGGCTGGGTAACAGAAAGAATTTCTTCTCACGGAGAGTGGTGAGGCACTGGCATGGGCTGCCCAGGGAGGTAGTAGAGTCACTGTCCCTGGAGGTGTTCAAGAAGCGTGTGGATGTGGCACTGAGAGATGTGGTTAGTGGGCATGGTGGGGGTGGGTTGGTGGTTGGACTAGGAGATCTTAGAGGTGTTTTCCAACCTTAATGATTCTGTCTTTCTATGAACACTAGGTGTCCCACTGCAGGTGCTACCAAGTGCTATCTCTCCACCGGGCCTCCAGCCTGCTTGTGTCTGCATGCAAGCACTTGGACCGTGATGCCCAGTCTTATAGGGTGACCAGACACAGGCAGTGCTTCTAGGAGCTGCTGGCTCAGCCGTGATCCCTGTGGTTGTGCAAGCCCTCAGACTTGGCTGGGACTTGCTGAGGGCATCTGCCTGCTTAGGAGCACTGCAGCTTTCTTACCACAGCTTCAGGTAAGAAAATAGACGAGCTTCAACAGAGGAGGAAGAGCAAGGTAAGAAGCAGAGCATTACTCTTGCCATCCTGAGCACTGGTATTTCTAAATCACATACTTTGTCATGCCATGAAACCTTATCAGAAGCTGCACATAACTAACCACAGAATCTAGATTCATTGGCTTGAATTTTATTGTAAGAGATACCAGGAGCATGAAAGACACCCTGTTGCTATCACCTATAGATAAATTCCTTGATGTTTTTCATCATGAAATTCTGCTTCCTCTTGCTTATGTAGCTTTGCCATCTGTCTCGATTTGACTGTTTCAGTGCTCGATGTTTTCAGCCAGAGCAAGATCCAGGAGACAAGTGAAAATATAAGCAACCCATCCTTCATTTCAGAGCAGAAGCTCTTAAAGTTTGCAAAGTTGCAAAGTTTGCAAAGGGAGACTTGACGATACAGTGGGAAAGCTAAACCACCTGAACAGGCAAATGCAGGCACCTGCTTTTACTGTCATTTGAAAAATCCTGGTTTTACAGCTAATCTGTGAGGCTTTTTGTGCATGGCTTGATTTGTAGTTTCTTAATGATTGGGACTGGCAGCATTGTTTATAGCCCTGACAGACTTCTAACAATGAAACATTATATTTTTTTCCCCATCTAGTCTCTGTCTCAAAGCAAACTATCCTGGAAGCACTCAATTTGGTGCCTTGGTCATTTCAGTGAATGAAATTAAGGGAAAATGATATATCTGAACATCCTCAAAATTGCAGTCATTTCTTTGGGAAGATCTAGCACAGCACACTCTCAAACAGCAACTTGGAATTCTGAAGGGCAGGGAGGTGCCTTAAGACAGATTCTAATGTTTCTGAAAATGTTTGTTAACAGATAGATGCTTCTTTAGTCTTTGCCACACACAGTCCCCTCAGCCTCCATATGCAATTACTGTGCTTCAGCCTCTCCCTTCAACAGATCATGACCAGATCATGGATGGAGAAGAGACCCCAAGCCAGTGGATTAGGTGAGGATTTCCCTGCAATCTCTATCTGTGCTTATTTTATACTTCTGTTTCTGGGGAAGGGAACTGCAATAGGGATCTCTCTGTTGTGGTTTATGTATGTTCCGTTTTTATGGAATGATGGTGGAATAAAGAGAACTGGAAACTACCAGAAAAATGTAGAAAGATGGGGAAAGGTTTCAGATGGGGGAAAAGAACAGAAAGGAAGAGGGGGGCTAGGGACTGGGTGAGTTTATGAGAACAAGAAGAGCATTGGAGGCTGATGTATGAGGCTGGAAGGGGATGGAGTGAGGCCAAGGGCTCATAGCTCACTGCAGGACCCAGGACAGGACCCATGGGTGCCTCTTTCATCAGTGATGTTCTGACCTGTGAGTAACAGCACACCCACCAGCCTTGCCTATGTTCCCACACACCTCTAGAAGCACTGCATAAAGTATACCAGCCTACTACTGCCACTAGGTGCCATTAGTTCAAGCAAACAGTGCCACAGAGCTAATTGTGAGTGAAGGATGTGGTTCCCCCTGCAGAAATACACTTATTTTAAAATAAATAATAAACTTCTCCTCCTGAATTTCATCTGTCTGTGAGTTAAAGAGGTTCAATAATTGAGCCTTCAAAAGTCATACCATGCCATAGTTAAGTTTCTCCTCCAGATAATGCATGCTGATATCACACAGCTGGCCCCAGCTGACCACTGCTGGGCATCTAAAGTAGAGTGACCACTTGTGGAAAGTTTGATTAAATGGCCAAATGTTTTTAAAAAAGGTTTTATTTGCACATGGTAACAAGAAATAATAATGTGTTTTCATCCCAAAGTCTCCATCATAATGAGTGTGAAATGTTTCATTCATTGTTGAACATCATCACCCCTCCCCAGCTCAGGAAATCTGTTCTGTTACTTACCAGGGCTGAATCTCATTGTAGCCATTTTTTCTTTGGCTGGGAGTGAAAGGAACCATCATCTTTGCACTTCTTCATAGCTGAGAATGCAGAACAGCTCTGTGCAATGCAGTGTTGAGTTCTCCTCACTGGATGTTCCCAGACTTCCACATGCAGATGAGCCATGGACACCAATCCATGTTCTGTTGTTCCCTGTCAAGCCTCTGAGACATGAGGAAGCCAGAAATCTGCAGAAGTTTCCAATGGCCCACCAAGCCCGTGGGTGCAGAACAGATCTGAGTTTTTCCACTCCTCCAACTCCCCTTTCTGTCAAGCTCTAAAATGACAATCTGAGGTGGGTAGAGTGAGCATAACTCTTGGGAACAGTCTTTTTTTCCCCCTTGCCTTATATGCTTAATAATTTCCAGCGAGGACACAGCAAAGGCAAAAGTCTTGGTTGCACACTGAATATTGATCAGACTGTTCTGCACCTACTAATTCTTAAGCAGAGATGAGCTGTTTCTGTATTGGGGAAAATTAGGTAGGTTGGTTCATTCACATTTAAAAAATAATCTTACAGAAGTGCATTCTCCCTGCTCTACCTACAGCTCCTCTACCTCCATCCTTACACAACACAACCTGAGCTCCTGCAGTACCTGCAGAACACGCTGCAGTCTGCTCAACTGTAATAGAGAGCATTTCCAAAATTAATTATCTAGAAACAAATTTCAAATGATTATTCCACGTAAGACAGAGAAAAAGAATTATTGTGGAGGAATGACAAATTTTATAAGCATTCCCGTTGTGCTCTGTGGTGCAGCCTCCACATCCTCCCCCACTCCCCTGCGCAAATGAAGATGTAATAGAAATGAAAGCGATGCTCCTCACAAGATGTAGGTACGTGCCTCATTTCCAGCAGGTGCACGGTGCCGGATATCTGATGTGCCCTGCATTCAGCCTGTCTGGAAATTTTTGCTGAATCAAGACCTATGGGCGTGCTGTGTTGAGCCCTCTGAGCTGTGGGTGTGAGCGTAGGACCCAGATCCTCAGGGCTGCCCGGCCCTGCAGAGCTGCCACCCAGCTCTGATTTCTCTCGTATGCTGGAAGAGGGCTCGTTCCCCCCCACTGATTCTTCAGCAAGCTGTTTGGGATTGGGCGCTGTAAAAAGCTAAATAGTAAGTCAGTGTTAAACACAACATTTTAACTGTTCCCAATGTTTTTGGTTTTTTTTTTCCTTTTAGTAAAAAGAGACCCTCATAAAAGTAAATACAGTTTGCTTTAAAGTGTTTATGCAGGCAAAACAAGTTTACTGTCTTTTACCCTGATGTGTTACACATCAGTGAGGGTGGGGATTGTATGCACGAGCATTAAAAAAAAAAAAAAAAAAAGAAGAAGAAGAAGAAATGACAAGAAAAGAAAAATTGAAAGCTGTATGCTGACAGGTGTAGATGGGCTGGGATAACAAGGATTATATTCCAAAATCTACTACGAAGATGGGTTATATCTATCTCTTGCCAAAATTAAAAAAAGAAAATCTGATCGGTGCGGTAGGAAGCTGACTTTGACCCAAAGACTTATGGAATAAAATGCCATTTGCATCCTTTTTCTTTTCTGCAGTCTCAAAGTGGTAATAAATAGTGCAGTAGAAAAGAAGTAGCAGCGGAATGGCTCATTTAAAAACTTTTTTACATTAATCTCTTCTCAAAAGGAATGAAGTAAGAAACTGAAGGTAAACAGTTGTGTTTAATATATAAAAAGCATATGAAATGAGCTTTAAGATTTATGTTTTTATGTATATGTGTTTTATACCTCTTTGATGACTGTAAAATACATAAGAATGAAAAAGAGACCTTCATTTTTTCCCCAAGCATTTTATATGCATCTCTTTTTCTAAGGCTTCCTGGTGTCAGAAATCACTTGCAATATACATGATACAGGACTTTGCTGTGATACACAATTTTACTAAATAACAGAGTAAATAGAAGACTGTATGTGCAGTAAATAGGACTGAAGCGTTATGTAGTGTAGGAAAAATCAAACAGTCCGTCTACCTCTGGCTGTAGCATTTGCCTTCTGTAATAAAAGGTTTGATTATTTTGCTGCTAGCCTCACGGGCCACCCAGAAGCAGGGGACATTATGGCTGACTGACCACAACCACCTCTGTCCCTGGGGCCATTTCCAGAGCAACATCCCCAGCTGGAGACAGACATGTGCAGCCAGGCTGCGTCTCGCAAGCTGAGCCAGCACTGGGAAGAAGCTGAGTACTGGGCATACACATAGGAAGTCCTACTCTTAGTGAAGGCCCTGGGGTTGTTAGTGCTGCCCTCAAGGCTTCTCCTCCTGACCAGAAAATCAATACTTAGAACTGAAACCTTTGGATAAATTTCTGAATAAAGCTTACCATGTCCACAGCTACAAGCTAGTACATCCATCTGCTTGCCGTGCTTCTGTTCATATGCAAAATGATGAAAAAAGTGCATTCTTAAGGATACTTGCAGGTTGTACAATGCTGTGCTGAAGCTTTTATTATATCGATTCAACTACTTTCCATAGGTTATGCAAAGTAATCTTTCCGTATCTCACTGAATTTGCATCCTGGGAGTGATTGATACTCTGTGTGATGGGGCTGACTTCACTTCCCCACCACACAGGTGTGTGATGAATCCCAGTTTGAGGTGTGCTATTATTTACTGCCAAGGTTATTTCATAAATTCAGTTTCACAGTTCTAATTCAGGCCTGCATGCTTTCTGAGAGGAGGGCTTTGTTATTAAGTCATCATTTCTGGAGAAAACTAAGCCAAACTAAAAGGCACCAGTAATAGATTGGTTTTATTCCACTCCATAAATGTGTGAAGTATTGTTTTATTGTACATTAAAAGTGCGATTATGTGTTATGGTGTCTTTGGATCATGTCAATGGATGAGTGCCACTTTTCACTGCTAGCTTTAATCTGGATGTAGATCACTTTTAGTTTTCTAGGAGATTTGTTGGCAAGAATGTGAAAACATCTAACGCTCAGATTAGAAAGGGGGAAAAAAAGCCTCTAATACTGCACAACAGGCTAGTGTTAATTTTCAGACTTTCTGAAAATTGGCATATGGGTATCACTTGCCAGTAGAAAAACAGCTCTTCTATTCAGCAACTCTTTTCCTTTCTAGCAACAGGGAAATTATGAGGCTTCCTGTAGAACACATGCTGTTACTGCTG
The DNA here is from genome assembly GCF_019238085.1 of Lagopus leucura. NCBI lineage: Eukaryota > Metazoa > Chordata > Aves > Galliformes > Phasianidae > Lagopus > Lagopus leucura. Next base: position 12,267 of record NW_024966799.1, read on the forward strand.
GCTATTCAATGGCAGCCATTGGATCCCTCGTTTTTGCTTTACAACAGGAAAAGTATTTGCTGTTGGCTGAAGAGTGGCAGAAGCTGGTCAAGAATATGTAACTGCCTAACTTCTGCCAAGCAGGCAAGCAAGGCAGAAATTTTAGAAGCAGGAGAGATATCTGGTCTTCTTTTAGCCTAGAAGGCTAGAAGGAATGATAACACTATTGTTGGGTTGAAGTCAATCATGAAAAAACTCTTTTTTGCACATTACTCCTCAGCTCAGCATGGAATAGCCTGCCTACTTATTTGTTCTTGATCGATCCAGAGTCTTTCAGAAAGATGAAGAGCAGAATCATTCCCACTTTTTTGCTATTTGAGGTATAAATTACACAGTATGGTAATTTTTATTTTAGTTTTTAAACCTTTATTTAGAGCGCCTAGGATGGTTGTGCCCTGAATCTCTGTTCTGCAACAGTTTTGTTTTTGTATTCTTGTTACTAGTATGGGCTGTCTCAGTCTATACAGGGTCTTCCTGGTTTCCCTTGTCCTTGGTGGATGTGATGGCAGCTGTGCTATTGCATGGCTCCAGCTGTGCAATGAAAGCCAAACAGCATTGTATTGGCTGGATGCTCAAGACAGGAACCAACATGAAGTTCATACATGCTTTTGTCCTTCTGCTAAGTCTGCCCTCACCAGCATCTCTTGCTAAGCTGTATCAAATGCAGACTCCCGGCTATATCCATTACAATGATTATTTGGATCCTTAACGTTCTTCCTTAAGTCATCCCAAAATATTCCATGAAAGAGAATTCACTCTACTCCTTTAAAGGATAAAATGAATTAAGATTTCAGCTGACCTTCTCCTCTCTCTTCCTGTGTCCCTATGTACTGCTTCAAGCATATAACCCTTTGAACATCTCACCTGTTTTCTATACCTAAATCATACCGAGAGCTTTTTGTATGACTACAGAAAATCTACATTTCCAGCAGTCGTGGCTCACTTGACATCTGTTCTCTAGAGCTGAGAGTAACCTTTGTGATTACTCGAACCGTGACTAAGGCTACCTTTCCTTCTCAGGAAATATCTTCTTTTCAGCTTTAATTCTGACTCCTTGCTCTCTCTCCTTTGGCCGCTGTCTTATCTAATAAACTTGGTTAGCCATTAGTTCCATTCTCTACTTTCTCCTTATTTTCATAAATATAATAGCTGGATGAAATGTCTCAATAATCTTCTTGATACTTTTCTTGATAGGAACCTCTGTGGACCAATTATGTTATGCTTGACTCCTTAGGAAAATGTTGCCCTTGGAGGCTGAAGCCTTGACTTCAAGCTGTAATACAGTGTAGTTGAAACAGGCCCAGCAAGGAATGTGTGGGGATTATGTACTGCTACTTCTACACCTCTTTGTTCTCCTTTACAGCTTTACAGGTGCATGTTTGCTTTTGCTCTCTCTATGACATGCTGTTCATAGACTCCTTTGTATGCCTAGTAGAGAGGTAACACAGAAAGTAGAATGGCCAGAGATTCAGAGGCCCCTTGAGCCCATAATAGGGCATTTGAAATGTGCTGTGGGCTGTCATTTATGGCTTTGCATCCAACATAATAACATTATTTTATTTTTTGTGATTCATTTGAAGGAGTGGTAGCAGCAGAGCCAGTATGTAATTCACTGATCCCTGCTGCACATCGTTTCTGATAAGGTGTCAGAATCATAGAATCAAAGAATCATTTGAATTGGGAACACTAAAGGTCATCTAGTCCTGCATCAAACGTCTGCAGCTCAGTCATGTTACTCAGAGCCTGGTCCAGCCTGACCTTGAATGTCTCCAAAGATGGGGCATCCACCACCTCTCTGGGCAACCTGTGCCAGTGCCTCACTACCCTTGTTGTAAAAGAGCTTCTTCCTTATATCCAATTTAAATCTCCCCTCTTTTAGTTTGAAACTTTTTCTCTTGTCCTGTCTGTCCCCTTCCTTCTTACAGTCCCCCTTTTAGGTACTCATAGGCTGCTCTCAGGTATCTCTGGAGCCTTCTCTTCTCCAAGCTGAACAGCTCCACTCTCTCCACCTGTCCCCATAGGAGAGCTGTTCCATCCCTTGGATCATTTTTGAGATCCTCCTCTGGGCGTACTCTAACAGGTCCATGTCTCTCCTGTACTGAGAACTCCATGTCTGGATGCGGCACTCCAGACAGGTCTCACCAGTACAGAGGAGCAGGATCTCCTCCCTTGCCCTGCTGGCTACACTTCTTTTGATGCAGCCCAGTATACAGTTGCCTTTCTGAGCTGAGACATCACATTGTTGGATCATGTTTAGCTTCCCATCCATCAACCCCCAGCTCCTTTTCAGCAGGACTTTGCTTCATTCTTATATCTCCCAGCTTGTACTGATAGTGGGGGTTGCCATGACGCAAGTGTAAGACATTGCACGTGGCTTCCTTGAACCTAACGAGGTTCACTTGGGCCCACTGTTCAAGCCTGTCTAGGTCCCTCTAGATGGCATCCCATTCCTCTGGTGTGTTGACTGCACCACACAGCTTGATGTAATCTGAAAACTTGGTGAAGGTGCACTCGATCTCACTGTCAATACCACTGATAAAGATACTAAATATCTCCAGTTCCACTACTGACCCCTGAGGGACACCGCTCAACACATCTCCATCCAGTCACTGAGCCACTGACCACCACTCTCTGCATACAGTCTCATAACCATTTCTTCATCCATCAAACAGTCCACCCATCAAATCCATATTTTTCCAGTTTCAGAAGAAGGATGTTATGGGGGACCGTGTTAAAGGCCTTATGAAAGTCCAGGTAGATGGCATCAGTGGCTCTTCCCTTATCCACTGATGCAGTTACCCCATCATAAAAAGCAACAAACTTGGTAAGGCAGGACCTGCCCTTGGTTATCCAGAAACAAGAAAAACAACTGAGAAGGGAAAGATCTAAGTATGGATTAAACCACTCACCTCTGTTATCATTTCTTTTTCACTAAAGGAAACAAAATGAGACTTCTAAATGATCTTCTAAGACCTGTATAATTACCTCCCCAGATATGAACCATATTTTCTTTTCTTGTCCTTTGCTTTTGTAGGATATTGTGTCTTGATATGCACATCTTTATTTTTGCCTTCTTGAGAAAAAGGAATCTACTAGCGTCCAAATGCCCATTTGTCCTGATGGCAGGGGAAAATCTGCTTAAGTACAGAAGCTTGAAATGAGGAAGTGTTTGTGGTGTGAGCCCAAAGCAATCTCTACTGTAAGGAAGGAGGAAGTAAGAAGTAGTCTACTTTTCTTGTGGTTTGATGCTAATCTTGATCTTAATCAGTGGTCTTTTCCACATTTGTCTTCAAAAAGTATCAGTTGTATGGGTAATTAATTAAGAAGTGGAGTTAGATGCAGACGTACATTTTTTGTACAGGGAGTGAGACACCACATAGAAAAATCAGTGTGCAGAGACCACTTCTTTGGCATACACGAACACAGCCTAATTTGCTGAGCATTCTACCCCTTTTAAAAACAGAACATTTGTGGTATTTGCTTAGAATGACTGCTTGGCATTGCTGTCAGACTAAATCCATATACCTCTTTTGTATTAGATCACTATTTTATTTCAAGAGTTACATGCATACAGGATGACAGCAAGCTGATTTTCCAAATTGCTCTGCTTTGTCACTGATAGCTTCTGGCATTAGGCCATGCAGATACTCTGTTTTTGAGATATGTTCTGCCAGTTTCAGAGTTGTCCCTCCAACTGTATCACCTTTCTGAAGGTCAGTTATGCTCCTATAGCTAGTGGTACATTACAAGGTGTTTTAGTTTTTGTGTCTTTTTTTTTTTCTCGTAAATAGTAATTCTGTAACTCTATCAAGAAATAAAATCATGCCTTCTCCCAAACGTTGCTCTACTGAGAAACAGTTCAAAACCAACCTATAATGGACACAGTGCTTGTCACTGATAGCCAATTTCCTGCATTCTGTGCATATTTCCTGCCACAGGTCTCCCATTAAATAAAGGGGATTTGGAATAAAACGCCTCTCTGAATCCTTTTGCTTCTCAATGTGAGCTGCCTGGAGTACTAGCAACCCCCTATCAGAGTAAGTGTTTTTCAAGCAGCAGAGTAGAACGACTGGAAGTGCTAAGGATGCAGAAGTACCCGGCAGGGGAAAAATTGGCTTCTCGCTTTGCCAATGCTTTCTTGGCTGCCAATTTGCACAGAGAGCTGCAGGTTCTACACGGGAATGGCAACTTTCTGATAGTGTCGCACAACTCTGGAGATTCCCTGCCACTGAAAATATAATTAGAGATCTGGTTATCCAGCTAGAGGTCAGGAAGCTAGAGTTAATTGCTAACCTGTTTATCCTGCTCAGGGGATAAAGCACATAAATACAGTTACAAACAGCCTAACGCCTAAGAGACCTCTGCTGAAAGCCTGCTTAGTCTTAAGGTAACAGGCTTGAAAGCGCCTGAGGGAATGAAAAATACGGGATTGTATACCCGCACCGGTGCAGCAACAGCAGTTTACAGAGGTTCTTCTTTGTACACAGCCCATCAGCGTGCACCTTCCCCCTCCGCTACCCGAAGCTGGATGAGCTTCTCTATTGGAAGGAGTAGGCGTAACCCAAGTGACTTGAGAGGGGAGGGTCCTTTTGAAAATCAGACTTAGGTACTCTTGAAAAAGGTTCCCCGGACTTTTGTTTAGGCAGCCCACTCCTCCTATTCACCCTGCCTTGTGTGAATAGTCCTTACCCTTCAGCCCAGCGGCTGAAATCAATGCCTTTTCATGTGACCCTTTCATGTTTAAATGGCAGTAACCACAAGTAGTTTGTTTGCTATCCTTTCTTTCACTATCTGATTTCCTACGTTAAACCCCTCCACATATCTATTCTGAGTAGGTCATGAAATTCCTAATGTCTGTACAAGGCAGTCCACTTTCAACTGGGAGATTTTTGTTGCCCCTTGAAAACTCTGTGCCCACACAGGCTTTGATTATCAAACACACAAAATGCAGCCAAATCTGAACGGGATTTCCACAGGGCTGGGGAGATCTTCACCCCTCCCAAAGGCAATCTTCCTCCTGAATCTCTGCTCTCTCCTTTAGATCATGCTTGGGCTACAGCACTTGAAAGAATCCAGAAGATTTATTTTGATATCGGTGAAATGTCCTTCTATTTTTACTCTTCTCCTATTGGAAAAAATAGGAGAAACTTCTTATCAAAGTTTCCGGAAACATTTCCCTCCACATACAGGTTGAATGTAGCAGTGTCTCTTCTCCTCATCTCCACGATGTAAAAGCAAGCAGAGTGGTTTAAATGCTCTCAGCTGAGGAAGTACTTCTGTTGCTGTATTCAGAAGAACAGTCGGGTAAATGTCAAACTTTAACTGCAGGCTTGTTGGCTCCAAAGAAAGTTAGGAACATACTTTGGCTTTGCCCTAAAGCAGGGCCCCGAGCACTTGCTGGCACATTCCTCCTCATATGCTATCATCAGGAAGCATCCTATTATCTGCTGCTTAAAACAAACATGATCGAGTAGTTGATTTGTATTATTTAATAAGAAGATGACTGACTGTTCTGCACAGTCTGTTTGCGTCTTAGGAGCCGTAAAATGAATCCATTAACTTATTAACTTTTATTTTGAAATCTTTCATGGAACCGTCATGTTATTTTGGTTGGAGTAAGTGATTCATCTCTTTTTAACAACTATATTTTGGGTCCAGAGAGACTTATACACTTCTGTTAATAGGTCAGAATTATGAGACGTATCACTCATGTTCAGAATCTTTTTGTAGTGTAGCTTATTAATAATAGATTTGAATATCAAAAATAATGATATGCCGTTTCAGCATTTAATTTTGGGAAACATTGAAAAGATTTCCCCCTTGTATTGGTACAGTCAGTTGTGAAGACTGAAGGAGACAAACTGTACTGTAGGTGGGAGCAGAGACACTGCAGCAGCTAATGTGAGGTTGAGCTTTAAATTTTTATGACAATTCATAAACTGTTTTTCTTGCCGACACCCTGGCTAATCGCAGGCTCTCCCTGACAATTTTCTTGTTCTGATTCTCATGGATTTAATAGTGTTCGTGGGGGGTGAGTCGGGCGAGATAGCTTGCTCTTGTAAGCTGCTTACCCTTGTGTACGTTTTTCTTCAAGGAATGTCATGTCTTCAGCAAGCGGTTAGCAGCGAGTGATTTCTCTCCTCTTAATTCTTGTCTGTCTAATGGTTTTACAGCTGTAGAGTGGACACCTTAGTTCAAAGCGATGGCTCTGAAGCCTTTTTTCTAGACAAAGCTATACTGGGTTGTTATCCTTACAGCTGATAACTCTCTGTACCTTTCCTCATCTCCTTTCCACTCACCCTGCCCCTCACCTTGGAGCTGTCTCCAACAGCCCTATCTTCCCTATCTTGCCCTATCTTCCTTCACAGACTGGTGGAGCAGAACCTGCTTTTTTTTAAAATTTAAATATCTTGTCCCTTTGTGTGGTGGTCGTGATCTCTGCACCTCTCCCAGATACCCCTATTAGGATCATCTTCATGGCTAGTCAGTTACATCTTGCCTCTCCCTTTCTCCTTGCAGCTTGACTATCTGCTGAAGTTCCACTCTTCACCTTATTGAATTCACTTTTACTTTCTTCCCCTTTAAGACCTGGGGCTGCTGCATTCTTTTCTTGATTTCTGCTCCAGCTAAGCAGTGATTCCTGCTTTGCCAGCATCTGCAGTCTCACAGTCTTGTCCTTGTGCATGGACTTTCTTTTCCGAAAAAGCTCATTCATATGTTACCATCTTGCCTCTAAAATTTCTTCTCAATCCTATTTCAGTCAAAAAGCCTGCAAAAATTTCTACCCACTGATGGCTAGGTACGGAACCCATTTATACTCTCAAAATCTCTTTCCTTTGGATGTGCCTTTTAAATACTTTTGAATGCATCCCTGACTTATTCCATACCAACTGGCAGTGCCTATGGAAAGCCTCTCGAGCCCAGCAGCTACTCAGGGGGTGAGGTCACGGCCATGGATGGCCATCAAACCTTCAGGGCCAAACATCTGTGTCCCCTGTTCATTGAAGCAGGAATGTTGGTGGTCCTGGTTCTTCAGTGTGCCCAATCTGGGAGGAAGTAACCTATAAGTTAAAACACCTCTTACTTGGATTTTGGCATTGTCAGGAATTCAACTAGGAGCAAAATGGTTCAGTGAGGAGACATTTGGTGAATTTTTGTTCTGCTTTCATTGTGAAAATTTGATTGCTGTGCTGTCTATATAGAATGAAACACACAAGAACAAAAATTGGACATATATTTAGTGGTCTCAGGTCTCCTCACTAAGGAAGGTCTAGGAATAATTTCCTCATGGAGAGAGCAGTCAGGCAATGGAATGGGCTGCCTAGGGCAGTGGTGGAGTCCCCATCCCTGGAGGCATATAAGAGGCACGTGGATGTGGCTCTTAGTGACAGGGTTTGGTAGGTCAGGTTCATGGTTGGATTTGGTGATCTTGAAAGTATTTTTCAACTTTATATGATTATATGAGTCTATAAAGCCCACATAATAAACACTGCTGCTGACTCTGAGGTAGCAAAGTGTATTTAGAGACACAATAATAACTGTCTTTACAGCTTTCTTCCCAACCCTCTGTCCCTTTTCTCTCACTGTATTTCCATCATGTGCTGGTTGTGTGCCCAATATCTCAGTGCTTTTTCTTTATGTATTTTACATACATTACATATACGCCATACTGTAGTGAACAGCTTTAAGATTTTCATGTGGCTTACCTCATCCTCTCAACCAGAAATTTCATAAATAAATCACTGTCTTTCAAACCTTTTTGCAGGTTGCACCTGTCTGAAGCGTGTGCGCTTCAATAGGTGTGCCTGACAGAGAAATTAAAAAGAAAAATCATCTCCCAAACAGAAACTATAAGAGGCATGTTGAGCTAAACACTTGCTGCACATTATTACAAGGGAAATGTGATTTGCAAAAGAGGGTTTAGAAAGTAGAGGTGACATTTTGTTTCCCTGAGCTCAGTGGGCCATAACTTCACCTGGGATAAATTGACATAGATTCACTGAAATCAATAACTGATTTGCACTCTCTGGGACCAGTCCTGTTGAATTCTAGCCATCGGTAGTTGAAGAGCATATTCTTTTTTTTTCTGTGAAATCAAACATTTCTTCATGGTATGCCTTGCTGTTTGGATTGATTCTGTTTTCTATGAGTAATTCAAAGAGATTATCAATGGAGACTTGTTTTTCAATAGAAAAGTGGATTTTTTTTTTAAACTAAACAGATTCTTGAAAGCAAAATAAGTATAATTTTTCTGAAAAAAAAATCTGTTTTGTAAATAGAAGTATATATAAATATATATTATATACATATATATATATATATTTTTACAAAAAATGTATGCATATACATATGCATTTTTTTGTTAAAAATGAAAAATTTTGGTATTTTGGTTAAAAACAAGTCTGTGTTTGATCAGAAATTCTGTCCGAATGCCTGATGGGAAGTATAGTTTGGAGATGCAAAACATCTTTTCCTCCCTTTTTACCATATTTCCCTGCTCTGTGAATACCTGGTGACCAGGACAGGTGTCTAGGAAGTACTGGGAGAGATGTGTTCTGGTCAGGGTCTGCCTCATGGGGGAGCGTGGCTGCATGAAACCTGGAAAGATGGCTGAGGCTTTGCAGTGGTGTGCTTCTGTTGGCCTTTCTTACCTCATCTGGGGAGCCATTGGCTTGTGAATTCCCACCCCACTGCAGCCCATCTTTCTGTCCACCTGCAGTATGGGGTATGACAGGAGAGAGGCCACGCCAGGAGCAACACATTGTTTGCATGGGGCCCAGCCTTTCTTCTGATGCTCTCTTTGCCTCCAAGGAGCACTTGGGCAGGGACTAAAGGTTCTGGCAGAGACCCCGTTTCTCCACATCCTCTCAGATCTCTGTGCTTATGCAGACAGGCCAGGTGATTCCGTTGCACCTGCTCCTCACGTGAAGCCGTGAGCATTTGTCTTCAGCTTCAACATTGCCACCTCCAGGTACTTCGGTTCAGGCAGCTTACCATCTTTAAACAGCATGTGTGAGCCAAAGGGCAGGCTTTGTGTATCTTCTGGAGACTAATACACCCTCACGCCATTCTGGATTTTGCTCCGAGGCGTTGTGGATAATCTGAGTCACCCTGGGCCTGATGCTTATTTGCAGTGAGGCCACCTTACACCGAGGGTCTTAAAAAGGCAAACACTAAATTTGCACTCTCTTTAAGACCTTGTTTTATTGCCTGAAAGGGGGTAAAGTGGCCTTTGCAGAAAGGAAAGGAGAGTTTATTTATTCCCAAGGCAGTTTTACCTAAGTCCTGCAAGAAGGCTGATTTTTCTATATCCAGCTTTATGTTTGGATTGTGTTTGGAAATAGCAGTCTAAATACTAACTGCATACTTACCGTGTGTGGCTGGCTCTTTGTTTTTCCAGTGCACGCCGCATGGCTCGGCTCTTGCTCCTTCCCACTGGAGCCGGTGTCTTCCCTGGCTCTCGCCTTGCTTCGGTGTATGTGAAAACCTGTCAGTGTGAACAGCCTCAGGATTACCACAAAGCAGCGTGGTTAAAGAGGGCATGTTCATACTTAGATGGAGCTTTATTGCGTTTTAATCTCTATATACTTAAGCCTGTAAATATGTGCTAACGCTAAAATCCATTTTGAACTTTTAAACTTGATTTTAAGGCCATCTTTTTTTTCCCTTTCCTTTGCCAAACAGGGAAAAAAAAAAAACATCACCAAAGCAAAAGGCTGAGCAGTGATTGTGCACCGTAAGTTGCTGTGCTCTTTTGCATAAAAGATTTTCCGTACTACAGCAGGGGGCCTTCCCCTGATATGTCAGTGAGAAGAAGAAAATTCATTTCTTACACCCGCCTGTCATTTGCCCTTTTATGATTGAACTATATACTGCTAGACAGCCACAAAAATGACAAAAGCTTCTGCAAGTGAGTACATCTGATAATCGCAGCATTTGGCTAAATTTAGCACTACGGTAGTTGATACTGCAGTGTCCAATAGAGAGAGAAAAAAAGAAGAAACTGTCTAATCCTATTTTGCAGTCTGAGAGACTGTAGTGATTACCTTACATGATCCATCACTTTAAATGTGCTTCTATTTTGTTAATCTTCCAGATTTTAAGAATTTTTCTTAAAAAAAAATACAAACCAAGCCTCTAAAGACTTCAAAGAAGCCGATATGCTTTGAGCTGCCTATTCAGTTTATGAATTTTGAGGTTAAAGTGGTTCACCTTTGCAGAATGCCTGCAAAGCAGGTCCAGCCCCTGGGATCTCTGCATGCTCTGAAGGAGGAGACGTGGAATATCTCCCCAAGAAGCAAATTTTATGTACTGGTACTGTAGGAAGTTATGTTTTCCATAACTGCGAGGGAGGTTTTGCATGTGGAAACCCACTGTAGCATTTTTGCTTTATATGAGGAAGACAATGAATGTGTTTGCCTCTGGAAGTATCCCGTGAAAGCACATTCCAGGTGAATGTGATTGTGTTAGCAAAGAATATTGTATTTATTAAAACAAACCAGATGCAGTATTTTGATGAAATTTAAAATCCTAATGGGAGCCATATGGTCAGTCTGTCCCAAAGCTCATTGATGTAACTGGGAATATTCATCCAAGACTGCTTTTAAAAGGATGTCAGTTAAAAGCAGATTCTGATTTTGGCCAAATAGCATTGGAATTTTAATTCCCAGGAATACCTGAATAGTGTGAGAAATGGAATGGCAGAATACCTTAAAGAAGCATGCTTAAGATTTTGGTGCAGTGGTAAAGCTATTTCAATCCAAAAAGGCAACTTAAAGTGACATAAACACTCACTGTTCATCTACACTAATCATTACATGACTTGATTAAGCATCACCTAGCAAAACATACACCACCTGGGGGACCCTGCTCTGCACCTTGCCTAGGCAAAAGCTCCAGTGAGACTTTTTCATCAGCTGTGCAGTGCTAAGGCTTTGAAAACTTCACCAGTCGATATCCCAATATGAATCAATGTAACTAGTAGTATTGGACTGATATTACAAACAAATCATTTTCTTACCATAGCAGAAAAATCTTTCCATCAGAACATTAGAGGATACTGAAGTGAAAAATAATTCTATACGAAGTTCTTTCAAATGGTTATCATCTGTATATGCAGCTACTTAGGGTATTTTGAGAGTAGCTTGAAGTTCTCTTAAATGATTTGATGCATTTTAATGTATTTTCATGACCGTTCAAAGCACACTGTTAAACATTGTGTATTTACCTTTTTGATGTGTAAAGACACTCATGTAATTAATATTTAGCCTCTGTAACTACGGTAGCAATCCCCCCTTCCTCGTTAACATAGTATACATAGCAGGTGGGGAGCACTGTTCTCTTCCTTCACTGCTGGAAAGAAATATTGCAATCAAAGAGGGTTCAGTGAAGGGGATGAGGAAGGTGGTAGGCACCAGGCACCTTAGAGAAAGGCACTTAAAAATTTGTTTTGCATTCCAGATGAATCTTAGTTTTACAGTTATTAACTTAGCAGGAAACTTGACTCTGGAATATAGGGAAAATATGTACAGGATGGGGTAAAAGACAGCGGGAAAGGTGGCAGAACAGTAAGAAGCTTTCTGCCACAATAATGATGGATGTGAAATGGATGAGATGAAGGGAGACACCAGACCCTGACAGCAAAGCAAAGCAGGGCTGGAGTCGTGGGTACGCAGTGGGCTTCGTCTGGGCTTGATCATGTGGTATCAAGAAGGGACCATGGAAGGTTGCAGGGCATTTTTGTGCCAGTGGGACCTGCTGGAACACTGAGTCTTACATCCCTGTAGTACCTTCAGCTTTTAGCTCTCTCTGAAAAGAAGTGATGAAGTGGGCCAAAATATTAACAGAGAAAATAGAGATCTTCAGTGCATTTGTCAGGATAAAGCCATTAATGGGAATGAAACTATGACGGAAGCTCAAGTCTGGATAATAATGGCTGATGATAACATTATTAATATGGACATTTCACACTTCATTTTTATTTCAGATTATATTGTTAAATATTTAAAATGGGCTTTAAAAAATGACTATTATTAGGACTTATCTGATGTTATGTTAGATTGCCAAGTCCTTTGCATAGGTTACATACATACAGGAGCTGTGGCTTGCACTCCATCAAATTCCCTCTATGGAATTCAGCATCCAATTAAAGGCTACTAAGATTTGAAGTAGGATGTTTGCAATGTAGAGTAGGTAAAAACTATTGTTTGGGGTGATACACAGCTTTTATGAAGAAGGGAAGATGTTTACTATTCTATGTTAAGAATTTACTATCAGGGCACTGGTGATATAGGGTGCCTCTGGTTTCTGCTGGGGCCTGTTTCTTCTCTGCACACCACCTGGCATGCTACCCAGCAAAGTGCTTTAACATGAGGTGAGTCCCCACAACCAAATTGCAAGTTTCAACCTTGCCAAGGGTGACATACATCACACAGTGAATTGATTCCCTCCCTTGTCTGCAGCTGTATGAATGCATTTGTAAAAAGGAGGAGCAGGTGAGGGGCATGCTGCCCCGGCAGCTGTGCTGAGCATGTAAGGTGCGGGGGGGGGGTGCTACAGGTCTGGTCTGTGAAGCTATGGAATGAGATGCAAAGAGGTACTGATTACCCAGGGATTCCCAGTTCATCCTTGCAGCAGTCACAAGAAGGCTTTGCGCTATTTGTGTTTGGGAGGCAGCTTGAATTTGAGGTAGGAGAAGGCCCAGATACTACAAGCTGGCTGGAGTGGGCCTTTGCATAGCCTGTCAGGATCAAAGGGGTGACCAGCTGCTGTGGCTTTGACAAGTTAAACTCAAACTCAGCATCTCTGCAGTAGAGTCACTGCTGCTTGTCTTGCAGCCAGTCCAAGAGGGGCAGATGGAGGGCACGTGTCTTGCTGGAGGTCAGACAGTAAGTCAATAGCTTCACCAAGCTGAGATATCAGGACCTTTTATTTTCCCAGAGCCATATGCTCCTCTTTTTTTACATCTCCTTGAGGTGGCAGATGGATAGAAGCCACATCCTTTCATGGCAGTGGTGGCTGGCGACCCGGTAAATGCCACTGCAGTGTCCTGGAGGGTCTCTAGAGACAGCTCTCAGGAAGGTGGCAGTCATTGGAAACATCTATTCAGCTCCACTTCCAGCCCTGCTTGCACTGCTTAGCCTGTTGCAGTGCAAACTGTCATATTTTGCATGGTGAGCTTTTCTGGAAGGTTAGCATAAATCTGTGATATGGCAAATCTTGTGGGTACCAGCCCTGTTTCTGGAGACCCTGGAGAATGTGCAGAGGGTAATGAGATTTTATGCTGTCAAATACAGGACTCCCAAATGTCTTGATGGACACAGTATCTGTTGCAGACAAGGGAGGGGCAAGATAGGTGGCTGCTCAGGGAGGAGCCTTTGGGGAGCGCCCCTGACTGTCTGGGGAGGGGCTTTTCTATATGAACCAAAACGTTTTGCCTCTGTGGGCCCTGGAGACATCGGAGCTGGCCTGGAGGGAAGATAGGGGACATGTGTCAGGCTCCTGCCAATTGCACCAGTGGGGGGCTTTGTGCAGTGGCACAATGGGGTGTTGTACCTCTGATGGAGCAGGAGCTCTCTTGCCTCCTGAAAACTAACAGCGGCTTTCCCTGGGAGAGGAGTATTTTATAGTAGGCACGTCAAGTTGCTGTCCTGATTATACAGCTGCTAGCCTAGTTCTGGGAAACGAGCACATGAAAATGAGTGCAGAAAATGAGCCTTCTAATAAGGCTCAAAGACTTTGAACTTCCCCTATTGTCACCGTAGGTCTTCCCCTACTTGCTTAGCTGAGGCAGAACTATTCAGCTACAATCAAATAATGCAAATGACCTGAGGAAAATTCATCCTAGAGACACTTGCTGGATACACTGCTAATATGGTTTCTTCTCTTTCACTACTCAACCAGAATCTAAGATGACCTTTCCAATGAAACATAAAACCTACAATGTGCACCCTTACTAATGTATTCTAATGCAATTAGTTCATACAAAAGGCTTGTTAAATTTGCAGTATCTGCTTTCACCTTTACAATAATTGCTAGTGATCCCAAACCATAAGTGTGTGTCATTCTGCAGGGCTCCTGAACTGTAAATAAAATGGAAAGTTTATTTGATATCTCTCCTGCCTGTCTCCTCAACAGCCTTGCTTTGCTCACAGAGGCATTTGCAGGAAGCATCTCAGAGGCTTAAATCTGGCTCAGGAGAGTGGGTTAAAAGAAAAGATATAAACTGCAGTGAGGTGTTACAGCAGGAGTGATACTGCTAGTCTGCATCTTTGTGCTTTTTGCAGGGCAAGAGAGGAAATGCAAAGGTTAATAAGAAATATAGAGGCTTACTTCATTGCCAAGTAGTGGGTCCATTTTTCTGAGGAAATAAGAGAGCACACATTTTTTTTTTTTTTGCTTATTGTGCTGCAATGCCTTCTAAATAGTTTTGTCACAGAGAAAGCTGATTATTACCCCCTTCCATCTCTAGAACTTTGCAGAGAAGTTGCCATCCCAAATAAATGCTCCCTGTGCCACTAAGCCACGTCATGACTGAGCTCTAAGGGCTTCTGGAGAATTTGGTGGGTGGGATGGTGCCCTGAGCATCACTTGGTGCTTCAGGAGGGCTTGAGACAGAAACCGTGGCCCATAAATGAGTGAGGTGGTTGAAAGCCATTTAGTGATTCTGCTTCACAATTTCCCTTTTTGGTGCATGTTCTGCAAAGTGTCAAAGAGCAAAACTTGTATGAACTTGCACTTTTGCTTTGAATTGTCACTATTATATGAATTGCTGCCATCATTTTGTAAGTTGTACTTATCCTGAAGTCTTTCTTTTCCTCAAAATATTTTTACTGCAAGCAGAAGGTCCCTGTGAAGTACTGAAACAATGCTGTATTTCCATTCTTCTACTCTGGCATGCACATCACACGAGGTTTCCTAAGGGACTGAAATGAGGGCAGGGAGCAGTCATTCTTTCAGTCTAATGGCTTTGTGTGCTTATGTGGGTTGGAGCCACGGTGTCCCAACCATCTTCTTCAAGAGTGAAGGAGAACATCTGCAAACCTGGTTGGGAAGTCCTTTGGTCCATTCTGGAACTGGGATACTTGAAAGCAGGTGTCCAGCTCCAAGAGAGGACTCCCACAAGGTATTCAAGTGCACACAGAAGGATGCTTACCTTACAGTTTGTTCTCTTTTGTTTCTAAGAAAACTCCTTAAGTTTAATCAGGATGATGGGGTGCTTGGTATCTCCACAAGTGTATCTGTAGAACGATTCACTCTAAATCTCAAAAGAAATCTAGGGCTGAGCAAGGAGCCAAGCTGAAATGCTGTTGGACTCAGACAAGTGCTTTTGTCTGTACTGGACTTGTCCTGTCACAGTCGTGTTGGGAGCACAGCTGGCTCACTGCACTTGGTATGCAAATCTTGCCCCTTTCCTTTGGGTTCTAGTAGGTTTGGTAGAAGAACCAGTAGATTACAGCTGATATCAGGGTATACGTGCGTTTTTATCCCATTTATTTCTATAGGTTTTCAGTTACAGAGAAATAAATGAATCCAGTGAACATACAAAGAAGAGTTCATCCTTCTTTGTTATGAGCTTCTTACTATTCACATTCTCGTGTATCCTGTGTTTTTTGATGCAAAGCCTTCTTCTCATTGTCTAAACAGGGAAGCATCAGTATTTATTTATTTTTTAACAACGGTATTTAACTGTAGGCAGTTCCTGATTATCTACTGCTTATTTAAAATGGGAAAACGAAGTCCTTGCTCTGACAAACTGCATGCTGAAGCCAAGAGGAAATGCTGCTGTACAAGAATTGTGACCTGCAGATAGATGATAACCCATAAGTGTAGTATCTGCAGTGCCTGCCTTTAAAATTCCTCCTCAAGTCTGTTGTCAAAAACAGCAGTAACACCAGAATATTTGTGTTGGCTTGCTTTGGTTGTTCCTATAAAAAGGTAGGGAATATTGGGTATTTGGCAGGTGTAAATGGGTGAAATCATCAGTGCAGTTACACAGGTGGGGATCCGGTCCTCTGGTGTCTCATGAGGAAGAAATTAACTCTTCTTATCCCCAAGCACTGCTACAGCCTGTTGCTTTGTGAAGTTGTGCTCGTGTCTCTGGCTCTGCTTTCCCAAAAGGTGTGTGCCTGCACTGCTGGTGGGAACTGTGTGCTCATCCTAGAGTCAGCTTCTCTGCTTGGCCCAGTGATCAGCTCATCCAAATCTAGAGCCAAAGCACTAGGCAAAGTGCAAGCAACACGGAAATTAGAGCTAAATACAACTCAGAGCAATCAGGACTGCGCTGATCGAGAAAGCATCTTTCTTCTTGGTCTACAGGAAGGCTTTCCTCGTGATGCTTTCTGTGCAGCACCGGTGGAGTTGGGACCGCTGTCTATCAGGCAGTGAGGGACGTGAGGATCTTGCAGAAGGGATGTGATTAGAGAGGACCCCAGGGGAAGGCGATTCCCACAGGGAGTGTGCACTGCTGGAGCAGCACACGCTGCCGGTGCGCCTGGGCTGGCATCACCGCAGACACTCCCCACCAGTGGATGTTGCTGCAGGCACATCGGAATCTCTTAATGTAGTGAAGAAGAAAGGAGGAAGAGGACAGCAGGGAAGAGAAATCAGGGGAAAAATGTATAAAAAATTCACTACATAAATTAGCTGCGCTTCTTGCAGCAAAACTAACAGTTTCTTTTGAATGCGAATTCTGTTGCTTCTCTTAACTAAATGCCTAAAGGAATTGTATCACATAATATACAAGGGTAATTATTAAAAATGCATAAATAGTCTTGTAGGTACAAAAAGTTGCAACTTGTCTCCAGCAAAACATTAAAAGGTTTGCATATGTCAATGAATTACAGGCTGTTTGCTTTTAATCGCTGCTATTTTGGGAGTTCCTGTAAGGATGTTTTTAGAAGAAACACATTGGGTAATTGGAGGAGGCCGCCCCATTGTAATGGGCAGTTGAAACCCAAAGGAGGCCCACCGAGGATTATTCAGGGTGTCTAACGGTTTTGGCCCTGGCTTTGGGTGTTAAGTATCGGCTAACATGTTTATGCCTGGCCTTCAGATGTCCAAACACAAAGGCTCTTTTCTTCTGCTGCTGGCAAGAATCCAGGCCAATCTTAGAATATTTGCCCATCCTCCTCTGCTGTATCCGACCCATCATTGAGGACAGTGTTTCTCTTGGAGTTTCATCTGAAAAACACTACAGCAGAGGAATGCTCACTGACCCAGAAGCCCAGTGACAAGAAGAGGGAATTATATGTGTATGAATGTCTGCCTTTGGGGAAAAAAAGTGCACAGAAAGAGAACTACAACAAATCCAAAGTTTCTGTCCAAGTTGAAACACCTGATTTTTTTAAGAATCAGATTTGATGGCAATTGTCTGGATACATTATTATTATTATTTTTTAAAATGAAATATTGTATTAAGACAGCTTGATTGCTATTACAGCTACAAGATTCAAGAATTAAAACACGCAACTTTTTGTTCAAGAGTACAGGCATCGGTTCAGATTGATACGTGAAGATTATCTTGAGCTAGAATAATGTATTTATGACTGGGTCAAAGGGATTACCCACATGAATAAGACCTAGCAGGATCAGGCTCCACTGCTTACAGACAGGAGTGAATAACGGGATATGAAAAAAAGACTTTTTTTTTTTTTTTTTTTTTCAAACCTATATGTTTTTAAAGATACTAAGAACATTTCATGCGGTCCTTAATACTGGTCAGTATTTTCATTCTGCTTCTATATTTTAAGCCCAGAACTTCATTTCCAGCTGATGGAAACAGAAATGAATGCTTCTTGCAACCAGATAGAGGCCAGCCCATCTTCCTAAGGCCCAAGAATTGCCAGTATGAAGATTGCAGAATCAGTCCCAGTGTTTTGTGAGCTGGCTGCTCCAATGTTTATATTAGAAAAGATCAGACAGAGAAAACATGCATTCAGCTAAAGCCTCTTATTTCTCCATTTCCATAGATATGTACAGTATCTGTATCATATCTTTTCTGTTTAAAGTCTGTTGTGCTACAATGAATGGTTGTGACAATACAATAAATGCATTTCACTGACTAAAAAGAAGGGAAAGAAAGTGAAAGGTAAAGTCTTAATCATTGGGTTTTGTATTCATGCTTTGTTTCAATAAGTGCAATTCAAGTGCTTGCAAAAAATATTTGGTTACTGAGAGTAATTGCATGCCGTCTTATTTTCCTTCTAGTTAATGCATTTATTTTTATGACTCATGAAAGAACCCTGGGTGTTTTGATACTCATACAACTATGTCTCTCCTTAAAGAACCTCTCCTCAATCCAGATCTCTGGCCAACACAACCAGCTGTTTTTGGCAAGGAAGAACAACGGGAGCAAAGTCAGCTGTCAGAGAGGAGCTGGAAGACAGATTGCTCTGACTACACAGGTGGTATTTTCAGCTATGCTGTGGCTGATGATTTGTTAGGAAGGCCGAATAGCCATCACTGTAACACCCTTACACAACTCACTCCTTCCTCTGCTTCAAGAAGTGAAGGCAAAAACTCCAATGGATTTCAAGAGAAGCAGGATTGGGCCCTTAGGCTGTACATAAGAGTCTGTGTTGGAAAAGAGAATGTACAATGTTGGATGCTTCTTATAATACAAGATTAGATCAAATCCTTTCAGTGCCCTGAAGCTTTATACCTTAATGCTGGGCTACCTGTGGCAGATAGCAAGCGAATGCCTGTCAGCATGGATCATCCTCTCAGTGTTCACTAAAAATGTACAATTCTCATTTTGCAGCATTTGAGATCTTTTAAAAAATGGAGTCAGGTGGGAATAGAATGTAACATCAAGACAAGTAGCTTCAATTTTTACCTGATCATTGGCACATTCCAAGTATTTTCTTTATAGTGATGCCTGACAAGCAATCAATGGGCATCCAGACAATCAGTTAGTTTAAAGTAGTCTTCTCATCACGGTGAATGTAAATTGTAGGTAGCTTGTCTGAGGGAATGGTTTGCCAGGCAAAGAAACTGCTGTTTTCAACAAAGGCAAAAAATACACTGATGTTTATAACATGAAATAATTCCTCCTGTTGCATCTGTAATATGCTCATGAAGGAAGTGTTCTGGCTGGAGTGTGACCTTGCCCTGTGTGTGCTCAGTGGCCGTTGTGTCTCATGCTGTCCTGCCTGGATGCCCTCACCAGCCCTTTTTCTTCCAGCAGAGGGTAAATCTCACAGGTGTTGGGCGGAGGTTATGGGGGTGAAGCTTGAGGACCTCTGGCTTTCTGCTCTATGTTTTTTGTAGAGTTGCACGGAAATGAAATGGGACAGAACATTTCCATCCCATACTTTTGTAAATGGAATTTTGAGCCATGCTGTTTTTTTTTTTCTTTCTTTTTTTCTTTCTTTCTTTTTTTTTTTTTTTTAAATTAAACGCTCCTTTTTACATAAGTAATACACAATAAGTTGGTGAACACCAATTAAAATCATATTTCACAAAATTAGACTTTCAGTTGCCTGTTCTATTGAATATCAGTCAGTAATAAGGTTTCCTCATTTCCCTGAGCATGTAATTTTTCCCATGAATTCTTGAGTCACTGCTTTGATCACTTCTTGATTGCTTAAAGGCTGTGAGTCAGTAATATTTCCCAGTTTTGTTGTCACATCAAAGATCTTTGAGGGGCTTTCTCCAACAGAAGGCAGCCAAGGTTCCTGGTTGACATAGTTCATCACCATGCTGAAGCTATGCTGCACAAATGAAAATAGGGAATAATGCATCACCTTTAGCCATTCGTGTAATCATTTGAATAATATGTATCACCTTCTTAAATGGGCCAGCTGCTACACAGCACTTTTTTTTTGCTTGAATTTTTACACTTGAAAATGTGGAGGGCAAACATTAAACAGGAAAGGTGATTTTATCCAGACATGCTGATGAATGAAAGCAAAGGCAGTGGCTTTCTTCTGTGTGCAGATTTTTGCAGTTGCTTTATTCAGGCATTACGAGATGAACAATTCCGGCACTCAAAAATCTCACGTTTTTACATTTATTGTGATAATATGCAAAGTATGAGAAAAATCCTGAATAATATAAATAATTTGCACAGGGTAGAGATTAGTGGTTGTGTATGGGAGTGCTCTCTTAAAATGAGCAATTCGCATCACACAGAGGCAGTTTAGATCACCTTAAATTGCTGATGTGCCTGACCACGATGAGCCTGATCTTCGCTGGGTTTTGATTCTGGTTCCTCTGTGGGAAAACTCAGGCAGGCTTACTAGAAGAGCTTTGGATTTACAAAGATTTCCAAGAGTAAATTGAGGGCTATGTTATGGTCCTGACTGGCTAATCCTGTTCAACATCTACCATCCCTTGTGGTTAAATTTGTGCCAAAGGAAAAATGCCCTGTGGAGAGGGACCTAGGGCTGGAAAGGAAAATTTGGCTTGTGGGAGGAGGGAAAGCCTGCCATTTTCCACTGCTCCTGTGGGACTGCTCCTGGTGCCTCTGGGCTTTCATATTTAGACAGGAAATGCTGCCATGCTAAAAGGGGGGGGGCATGAGGCCCATGCCCATTTGGACCATCTTCGTAGTTCTCTTTGCTCAGAGAGTCTGGGTGTCCATGAAAAACCCTTTGGGATTCCTGGGCAGATTCCCACAAAAGGGGAAGTGGCTGGGGAAATGGACACTGCTCTTGGGAAAGAGTTTGAACAGGCATTACCTGAATGCAAAAAGCCCTCTTTGAATGTGAATGGGAGATTTTAGCCTTGGAACAAGTGGCAAATTTAACCTCTTCGGGAGCTACAATTATTCCCACTGTTAACTTCACTGCTGTCTTTCTTGGAGCAAATAAATTACAATGGGGAAGCATTTAAAGGGACACTGACACTTTATAGGTCGTATGCTGCAAACAAACATAAGCCTTTACCCGTGTTACAAAGCCCACATTAACGTTATTAAAAGTGAAAGAATTTTTAAAAATCCAATTTACTTGTCACTCTTTCTGCTTTGTTTACTGGTTGTGTTTTCTCACCGTGGACAATAGAAATCAATGAAGTCAGATTTGCCTATATTTGAGTCACTTCCACTTTTAAGTCTTCATGTTTAGGGTGGAAAGATCAGGGGAATGGTTATTTCATTCATTCGAATACGATTGTTTTCTCTTGCAATTAAAAAAATCAATGACAACATTTCTATTCAGACGTATGTTGTATAAAAGTCTGCTTAAACTTTGGACCGACCTTGGCATCAAGTGCAGCTAAGTAAAACCTAGTGATAATAAAAATAATATTTTATTATGGTAGATGGAAGACCAGTTATTCAGCACAAGTCCATTTTTATTGATATTGCATAAATAATGGATAAAACACAGTCACAGACTCCGAAACAAGGAGCAGATACAACCCTAACGGGAACAAGGATAATGAAATGCTGACATTCATTGGTATGAACCATGATTTCAACAGCTCAAGAAACTCCACTTCTTGTAGATAATATGGCAAAGACTGTTCTACAGAGGAATATGAAAGCAGATAAAGCAGTAACTTTGCAGATAATTACATGAGATTCTCATAAGCACAAGGGGCAGCTTTTGATCAAAGGATATAAATCTGGGTGAATCTAAATGTGTTTTTTTTTCTGTGCTGGAGTTTCCAATTCTGTGCTACTGCAGGAGGACTCTATTTAGATCCCCATAATGGTATGCAAAACTTGCAAAATATATCCCAGATGGCGTTTGCTCTCCAGGTAAGACTTCCTTCTTGCTCCAGCAGGACTGAAATTCCAGGAGTTGCTGAAAGAGTGAAGCAGAATACTAAGTGCTATGGGCACACTGAAAAGTAATCTTCTGCCATCACTGACCTCAGAACGGATTTCAAGATTGGGTCTCAAACCTCCATTTACTGAACAAGTCTCCATTTACTTCAGAGTAGTGTATACCAATGAGAAACAGTCAATAAATTCTAAATTGTAATCAAAAGACATAATTTAAGTAATGGAGAAATGTATTTCTTTAAAAATGTACAGTCAGCTTGAAGAATTTGCAGTCCAAAGTATGCTTTTGTTCATAACGATATAGGGGAAATTTTATTGATACTACGGGGTAAACCTTGTGGTTTACTAATTACTGAACCGATCATCTGGAGTGCCTCTGTACTCTCCAAAGGCAACCATTTCCTCCCTGCTGAAGGGTGAGAAACCACTGCACACAGCAATCTCTGTTTTTGATGACTGTGCGCCACCAATAGGCTGACCATTCATGGATATGGACTCCTTGTTGAATGTGTGGCCTTCTGGTCACTGCTCCCCATGAGGTGCTCATGTTCACACTGGCAGCACCTAATTGCTACAATCACCTGCAGCATATAATTCATTTCTCCTCCTTAATATAAGTTAACATAAGTAGTTTGGGAGAAAAATGGCATATGCTTTCTGGGCATTTCTAAATCTCCTGCTGCCACATAACAGTGGGCAGGGTGGCAGTAGCTGAGACTCTCACCTGAGATCAGGTTGCTCCCAGCTGAGCTGCAGATTGCTCTGAGGACCCAGAGGGGCCAGATCTCTGTAGCGCTATATATATCATGGACAGGAAGCTCCTGGACAGTGAATCCTCGTGTACTGGTTGCCAGGACTTGCTTTGGAAGGGTGGAAAGCTGGACGATAAAAGAAGACCTTGTAGAAAATTCCAGTCTATTCAGAAGACTTGTGTTAAAAATGATTTCATATGTGTTTTATGGTGGAAAGCAGAGTCAAAGAATGTGGTCGTGTGGCCAAGGTAGAGTGTTTCAGTGATAGGCTAGGGTCACTTGAATCACACAATGGCTTATTTTGATGTTCTCTCCTGTTCCTGATGGCACGGTGATTAAGAAGGCTCTCTCCCAGTTCCTTGGAAATGCTGAAGCATTAGTATGGATAACACAGCTGCACTCTGACATTTGTACAGTTTTTCTCTTTGCTGAAGGAGGGACCACATCTTGGCCCTCCAGACCATTTCATCTGTGTCTGCCTGTCTGTCCTAGAGTTGATATATGATACTAAAAGCCCTCAGGAGCCAACATTCCCAGGGAAGGAAACACTTTATACAAATGCAGTCTTCTTTTATTTTAAAAATATCTTTACTTCCTTAAAATAATCTGTAGATATTAAATCTATTCCTGTTCCAACATTGCTATTATATGCATTTACTACCAAGCTTAGTGACTGATGACACTCCTCTTTGGCTGAACCATTAAAAGACTTCTCCATTCTCCTGTTTTCAACACATAGCACAAGTTTCTTTGTCTTTCCAATACATCCTGAAGGTGAATGGGTACCACCTGGATTAACCAGTTTCTCAGCTCAGCTTCCATCCAAACCTCACATCACAAAACAAGCTCAAGGGATCTTGTAGTCAGTTCCAGGCCCCGAGGCAGGAGATGATCATTTCCTTGGTTTCTTATGAATATGGAGGTCTCAAACCTTTATCAACGTGAGAATTTTTTCGATAGAGAAAATTAAGCTTTTGGCCCTGACGTACCTCCAGATGCTCAGTCACTGGGGACATTCCCAAATCCTTAATTTTAGACTTTTTCCCACTGTGGCACTGCAGAGATACGTATGAGAGTGGAATTGAGTAGAGATTGCAGTGTTCCACTCCTGCAATGAAAGCGCTCTTGACGGTCAGCTCCTGGCTCTTTGTCTGCTTTTTGGAGAGGCCCTATCCTCTTGTGTGGACATAAGAGACTTCAGTTGAAACCCAGGTCTCCCCTTTGCCTCTCCCCCCTCTTCCTGAGACTTAAGAGGAAATCGAATGCTGCAATATAAGCATGAGGGTTACACTTGTATTTAGTTCAATGGCCTCTTCTTTCTAACAGTTTACTTTGTCTCTTCTAATTCAAGCATGTCAGTAGCAAGTATCATATCTGTGACATCGATAATAAAAATCCCATTGTAAATGCTGGGGTGTCATTTTCCATTCTGCCTAAACAATCCCGAGCTTTGTACTTTCTGGAGTGGCCTCTGTCTTTCACAGGTGACATTTCAAATGGGGATCTGCATGTGTAAACTGCACAGCTAACCATATCATTTCCATACATACAAGATAGCATAAGACCACTCTATCAGTGGCAGATGGAAATATGGCTATCATGTTTACCACAATTTCTGTGGTAATTTCAAGTGCCATCCTGGTGATGAAGCGGAAGAGCATCAAGTAATTCAATGATGTACAGTGAAGTTTCATTCTCTGTATTGTGTTAAGAAGGAAAACGGGAAAACCATCCACAACACTTTGTGCTTTGACTTGCTTTTCTTGAGATGTTTCGGCCCAGGGTGCCAAAGCAAATCGATACCCGATCTCTGGAAAGCAGCTGCTGGTGGCACTTCCAACACTCTGGAGCAGCTGGTCTTTTCTCAGAGCCATGGAAGATGCAGCTGCTAGGTGGGCAGACCAGGTTTCAAGCAAGCCAGGACTTTTTCTGGATCATCACTGGTCCTCCTTCTGAGGCTTTGCCAGTGTTGCAACAGCAATGAGGAGGGACTGTACTCTTTTCATAGAAGAAATGACTTGTTGTGAGAAAATGTGGCTCTTGGAAAGGCTTACTTAATGGGTCAGAATTACCTATTTTTGTGGTCTGATTCCTTAGATTTATACCATTATTTATATACTGTTACAAAGCTTAACAATTCTAAATATGTACCAACACATACCAAAGTGGTTAAAAAGGAACAATTACAGGACCATTTGGCACGGCCATAGCATCTGTGAAAAAGATATCTTTTATGTGTAACACAATTTGTCCAGAATTAATGAAAATATCCAGGGCTGGTTTTATGAAGTAATTTGTCACATTAAACCAAAAAAACCTAAGGTTATGTTGGACATGAAAAGAAACTCCCCGTGGGTCAAAGCAATTAAACACTGGAGCAACCCATCAACCCAGAGGTCACTGAGGCCTCATCTAATGAGAACGTTCAAACAGAAGGAAATCCTGCAATCGTCTCTACTCATTTCTTCGCCAGGCTAAATACCCATTTGAAATCCTGGTGCAATGCAGCCAATGGAAAAATTCCCAAGGGCTTTATTGGCTGCATTTTTCTTGGAATTTAATAAAACCTTTGTAACTTAAGTAGAACTGAAATAATTGTGAATTTGCATCTTCCATGAATTTCTGTATTTCAAAAGACCTGCAAGGAACGTAGCGGTAGCATCTCCGTAGCCTTGTCTTTCTTCCCAATATTAACAGCTAGTATTTGACTGTTGTTAACAAATGCCTATTTCACTGTTTCTGAGGGAATTTGCGTGTTCACAATCTAAAAAGATCTCCTACAGAAAGCAATTTTAGAATTGTGCAGTCCAAAAGAAAGAGAACGATTATATAGATCTGGCAAGACTTCAGCATACTTTTAGTATTCAATCATATCTTTTCACAGTTTGGAAATCTCAGTAATAAAAGGGACTCATCACTAACAATCCGAAAATTTGTGTGCTGCCCTAACCTTCGAGAAGTAGATTTCATAAGAATTATAAATACCCCTCTTTTAAAACTGATTTAGAAAAATGCCAGGTAAGCACTCAAAGGTTTGTGAAAAGAGCTATGTGTGTTAAGTGCTACAAATTTCTTGTGAGCCCCAAATGGACAGAGCAGTTTCTTGCCATTTCTTTCCTTCTATGCGTTGCTGCTTCAGTGTTTTCATAAACACCATAAACAAAAAGAAAAAAAATAGAATCAATTCTGTCTCACAAAGTCTTGTGAAAGACTGAAATGTTTAAGACAGTTTTTATATTAGGTAACAGGAAAAAAGTAAAAATATGTGCTTGAGACTATGTACTATTATCTGTGCATGTGCTGAGGTCCATGTGGGGAGTAGGGGTAAAACAAATGAAACAGGTTGGAGCTCAGTATGCAGAGATGAAACACATGATAGCTTATCATTTGGAGCAGGCTAAGTCTTCACCCCGCTAGATTAAGAACAGGCTTTGTTTATCCGGCAAAATTTGGTATTTTGTGCTCTTTAGCCAAGTGGGATGTAATGCATTCCTGTTTTCTGCACTTGAGTGCTCATCAACATTTAAATCATATTGAATAATGATGGTATTCTGTAGCGTGGAGATGATGTTGCAAGTAAAGATTTCACTAGTAATCACTGAGGCTGATGTTTTATCAGCAATCACCAGATAAGAATGGGAAATGGCTCAAAATACAATCCATAATGATTCATCCAATACCTTACTAATTTTCCCATGCAAATAATGATATTATTGCTCTAACCACATTGCTCTAACCACTTCATTCATGTCTTGCTTTTCTTCAACGGTTGTTGAGCCTAAGGGTTCATTTGAATGTTCTTCTTAAGCAGGAAAATAGACACATGGAGCCATCAGTAGTGATGGAGCTGAGTTAAAAGTTTTACCATTCTTCCTCTGTGAAAATGCACTTGAAATAGTTTTTATACCTACCAGGAAGAGGGGAGAAAGTGTTGGCTGTTCTGAAATGTAATGGTGATATGGAAAACATTTAGGAGTGGAAAAATTCAAAATCTGCATTCTACATTTCTCCCAGTGCCAGCTCCATAGAAAACCAGCTTCAGATGCAGGTGATGTCCACTACCCTTTTAAAACCAGGTCCCAGTAGCTAAGTGCTCTGCTGATGTCATTCTCTCTTTTCTTAAAGGAATCAGGCTATAAACACGACATCAATTCCGCAATGCATAATACAGATAATTGGCTTTTTTTTCTTCTTTTTTTTTTTCTGGAGATGCTTGTGTCCTGCCCGTGCTTTTACATGACATATGGTCCAGACAAGTTTAAAGGAGTACTTGTGAGGGAAAGGAGAAGATAAGGCAATTCCAAAGAATTCTTCAGGTGTTTAGGTTCACACAGAATCACAGAATCACAGAATCACCCGGGTTGGAAGGGACCCCAAGGATCATGTAGTTCCAACCCCCCTGCCTAGCAGGGCCACCAAACATACACATTCAGATCAGGTTGCCCAGGACCCCGTCCAACCTGGCCTTAAACACGTCCAAGGACGGAGCATCCACAACCTCCCTGGGCAGCCCGTTCCAGGGCCTAACCACTCTCCTAGTAAAGAACTTCCCCCTAACATCCAACCTAAATCTTCCCTCCTTCAACTTAAAACCATTTCCCCTAGTCCTGCTGTTATCAGCCCTTTTGAAGAGTTTACTCCCCTCCTGGGTGTAGGTTCCCTTCAGGTATTGATAGGCTGCAATGAGGTCACCCCGCAGCCTTCTCTTCTCCAGGCTGAACAAGCCCAACTCCCTCAGCCTGTCCTCATAGGGGAGGTGCTCCAGCCCCCTGATCATCTTAGTTGCCCTCCTCTGGACCCTTTCCAAAATCTCTATGTCTTTCTTGTACTGAGGGCTCCACACCTGGACACAGTACTCCAGATGGGGCCTCACAAGAGCCGAGTAGAGAGGGACAATCACCTCCCTGTCCCTGCTGGCCACCCCTCTCCTGATGGAGCCCAGGATCCCATTTGCCTTTCAAATTAGGTTCAAATTAGGTGCTTAATGAGTTTTCTGGACTTATTGGTTTCCTGGGGCTCACAAGGCCCCAGATCACTCTTGATTCACAAGTCCTTTTCCTTTACCTCTTTCAAATCTTTCCTTCGGGATTTCTTTTCTAAGACTGTAAAGTCATGCAAACTGAAAGGGTAAAGTTTAAACAAACACACAGTGGCACTTGATTAAAACCTGGTCTGGATTTTTCACCTGTGTGACTTGGTTTTCTCTGGAAAGGACAGGAAAAAAAACGATAGTAGACAGTGAAAGTGAGCAGTACCCCTGCTTTGGTGTTAACTACAATCCTGTATTTGATGCTTCCTCATCTTCTGTGGCCAACCATGGCAGCACCAGCTTTGAGGAGAGGTTAGGGGAGCGTAAATGGGAAGTTGGAGGCTCTGAGGGAGCTTCTGTATGAAACAGACAGGAGGACATGCCTAATGAACTCAGTATCAGCAATGCAGTGCCAGGGGGAAACAGTGAAGCCAATGGGAAGCATCATGTTCTGGCTTTGATTTTTAGTGGATGGTTATGGAATGGCCTGTAATTTTTAACAGCTTCCTACCACGTCAAGATTGCCCAGCTTGTCTCAGCTCCTGTGCTCTTTTTCTGCTTGGTTTATAAAGTCCTGTGTAAAGTCTATTGAATTTAACATGTACTTGTAAGCAGGGCTAATAACGATCTTGAAACCAGGCAGAATGTGAGCACAATCCATGCCTCAAATAGTGACAGACATGAGGGAGTGATGGGCACCAAGCTCTCCAGGAGGAGTGGAGGAACCTTCCTCCTTTTTGAAATTCTCCCTCTCCAGGCAGTAGGTGGAGGAATAATAATGGGCTTTTGTACGAAGCATGGGACTACTAATAGATGCTTGTCTTGCTGATATTCCTTTACTGAAATTATTACTTGTTCCATTTCACAGGGAAGCAAGATTAAAAAAAGCTTGAAATATTATTGCTATATTGAAACCAGAAATCTATGCAGCACCAGCAGAAAGACAAAAATCTAACCCAAATACTTATCTACAAGTTGGAGGGCAGAACTAAATCATCTGTTTCAGCAGATAGAGCAGATGAAAGTGATCTTTTAAGAAGAAGCTGACTTTCTGTTGACAGAGATGGACACAGACATTGAATGATCTCGGGGCCAAAACCACAAGAAGAATGTAGCTAGGTCAGCAAAATGTCATGGTTAATAGTATCAAAAGCAACCAAAATAATTAAAAAGCAATAGGTCAGCCACATTGCCACACTGATGACTGTAATAAATAATTAAAAATTCAAAACAATGCAGCCTCAGTATTATGGAAATCAAACTGGACTTTAGGGAAATTTTTTGTGACTAGATGGCCAGACATACGATTATATTCCCCTTTATCCCGCCTTGCAACCCTTTCCAAGGTCTTGGGAATGGGAGGTGAAAGAGAAGGTGATAACTCAAGATGCCTGGGAGACAGTGGTAACTTACTTATGATAACTGAATAATACCAGCACAATTCAAAACAGAAAGCAAAGTCACAAACAAGAGGTAGGATTATCCATGTTGAAAATAAAGAATCAAATGCTCAGGGACACTGATTGTACTTGGAGTTATTTTGGGTCTGGATCATGCAATGCTTCTGCATGAACTTAATTTACTTCTCTTAGCTCTGAAAATGTCAATGGAGTGACTCCAGCTCATCAGATTACCTGTCTGCTTAGATTTGTGCAGTATCGGACTGAATTTGTGCAGTATCAGGGTGAATCTGACCAATACAAGTTGAAGCAATCAGCTAAGAGATGATCAGAGAAGATAGATGGGATATACGAATAATTAAAAGGTGACATAAAAAGGCAGCAAAATTTTCTGCAGAAGTTTCAAAAAGGAGTTTTGCTGAGAGATCAAGAGCTCTTGATTTATCTGAAAAAACTTAATAGGTCTTGAAGGCTAGCTGGTCTGCTTTCTTAAAGTCACAATGTCAAATAGTTTGAGTACTCTGGCATCGTATTATATACAACAAAACTGTAATTTATGTTTGATTTATTTTCTCTTATTCAGTTCTGTAAATACAGGAATAAGAGTATCCCATGAAAGTGAAATACAAAGCCACTGACATCAACAATAGTATTACCAAGGTCTTGAACCATGCCTGGTGCCTTTTACAGCACCAGAAAGAAAGAGTTATATTAGTTCAATTCCACTGACTAATCCATAAATACAATAAAGGAAAAAACACATCAGCAAAGAAATGTAGAGCCCATATTAGCATTATTATTTTAATTTAGTAGCAGGTATATTAATAAAAGACCTGGTGCGAGAGTAGTAATGTGGACAGCTTAGCCATACCCCAAGGGGATGCTTGCCGGATGCTGCTCCAGAATGATCTTCCTGTAGCTATGATGCATAGGAAACATTTTTGGATGTTTGAATTTTTTCATGGGATTGAAAAAAATCTCCTTGACACTAGTGAAAAGTCAGCTGGGTAGTTTACCTCCCTAACATCTATGTAACAATGCTTAGTTTTCCTTTTTGCCAATGGCTGCTGTGTTATCCACATAGCGATTCTCTCACCAGATTTGTATTTCTTTTAAGTAGTTTAAATTTATTTACTTTTTTGGTGGACTGTATGGGAACTGCTGAGTCACGGCCTGAACCTCTGATTAATCACCTGAGGTGAGCCTTGAGTCAGCCAGAGGAGCACAGGTGAAGGCAATTCACCTGTGCTACCGGAAGGGGTGGAGCCTGGCTCCACCCCTCCTGGACCTATTTAAGAGCTGGCTACCAGAGGGGAAGGATCTCTTCTGGAGATCCTCCTCTTTGATATCTTCTAGTGAGCTCAACCCAAGGGTAAGCTCTTCTACTTATTCTCTTTTGTGATCCTTATTTGCCTTACTCTTTTGATTATATTGCAATTATAACATCTTGGTTATACAGCTTTGCCTTACTCTTTTGATTATATTGCAATTATAACATCTTGGTTATACAGTGGACTTTGTTGTGTATTTTTCAAGTCTCCTCTCATCCTTCCATATTCCTGCCATCTTCTTCTTCTTCTTGCTTTTTCTCTGTTGGCTCCAGGTTTTGTAGATCATTCCATCATCAGCTATGTCTCAGGAAGTGGACTGAGTCAATGTATTGCCTCTTCCTACCTACCTCTCCACTTTTGCTGGGGCGTCCTGATGCTGGTGGGCCTGAACTGCTCTGCTGCTAGGCTAGTCCCATTCTTGGGGCTTGGGCTGCACTGACTTCTCTACTGCCAGTCAGCATGGTGTCCTAATGAGACAGAATAATAGAATCATTAAGGTTGGAAAAATCTGCTAAGATTATGTAGTCCAATCACGCCTAGTAAACCACATCCCTCAGTACCATGTCTAACACCTCCAGGGATGGTGATTCCATCAGCTCCCTGAGCAGCCCATTCCAGTGCATCACTGCTCTTTCTGAGAAGAAGTTTTTCTTAATAACCAACCTGAATGCTTAATGAAAGGTATCTTGTGGGTGTCTATAAAGAATACAACAGGAATTTCACTGTATGGTGCACATCTGATTCACAATCCAAAAATACTGACCCTTACCTGACAAATTCTACTAAGTGCTTTGCTTGTGTGAAATTCCTGGAGACTATGACTTGGAGGAAGAAATTAGGTTTCCAGTGAGGGAGAAAAAAGAATATAACATGTTCCTACAAGTTTCCCCAGCATGCAAATAAAGACTAAACATGACTGGGACATGATGAAGCCAAGGCTCAGAAGAGAAATATCATCAGTAAAACACCCTGGTAGCATAGACACTGGATGCTGCTTCTTAGGCTTTGTGTCACCTCAGTTACAGGCCATGACACAAGTAAATGCCAGCTACTCTAGTCAACCTGGTCTTAGGCTATATGACACTGCTAAGACTCATTCCACCTCCTTGCTGCTGCCTTCCCAGACCCTAGATCCCACAGGCAGCAGGAGCAACTGTGCCTGTCCTATGGGTCAGAACAGCTGCTGGGGTAAAGCACACAGTTATCAACAATGAGCAAGTATGGAAGAAAGCAAAAGATACATGTGGACATGTACCTGGACTTCTTCAGCTAGGACTGTCAAGGGAAAATACATCAAAATCCTTTCTGGTCTAGAAGGCATATTAATCAGTACTTTACTTCACTTTTCGCAGTGCATAAATCTAATGTAACAATTTATCAGTGTAATGGAAGAATTGAAAAATCTCTTAAACAAAATCATGTTAGCTTTGAATTAAAGTTTAAAGATAGTAGAGAGTGGAAAGATGTAAGATGCCGAGGAGGCATCCATTCCAGAAATTCCACAGTCAATTCATGCTTCCCGCTGAAGCCACCTTTAGTTAATAATCTGACGACTGATGAGCAGCTCAGTGAACTGTTCTTACTGAGATCTTCTGTCTCAGCTATGAGATCCCCAAACACATAGTTGGCACTGAAGAGTCTGAGTTTTATGTCAGCAAATTTGTAATGATACTAAGTCTTACTCCTAAAAAAGATTTTGAGATATTAATATAAACCTGTATGTCTCAGAGCCAAAAGAGACAGAAGTCAAAGAAAACAGTGGACCAAGATCACTGCTAGTGTTGATGATGGTATAAATGGCAGCTCAGATAAGCTCACGTGCTGGTAGAAGTGATGAAAAGGGTAAACATACTGATGCTGAGTTAGATAACCCTGTGAAGCTGAAACCAGCAGCTGTCAGTGAAAGAGAACAATGCACGCACAACAGCTAACCAAAATATTCCCTTCATCAAGATTTTTTCAACCTTTCCATACTGCCACTGATACATGAAGAGAGTACCTGGAAGTATCACATAGAAAAGGCTGTAGCTGGATTTTCTGCTGCAAAACAGAAAAAAAATCTCTAAAAAAAATCCCCTAAAGAAAACAAACAAACAAAAAAACAGTGAAGGAGTGGGACTGTTAGAATTAAAACATCTGTTGTTCTACACACATTCCTTTCTCCTCAAGCATTCTCTAAGATATTTATGTAGCTTTCTCCACTTTGACATCCATATAACGTCTTATCACTTATTGCTGTCTTATCAGTTTACAGCTGCTGTACAAATTACATAGAACCTTAAATTTCTAGAGATTCAGCTGCTTAATTTTTTTCCAAGAAATTGATTCATATGAAAATATTGCCACACCTTTTCCCCCGTCTAAGCAATCTTATCCACAAATCAATGCTATTGCATTTTATTTAAAGCAAAATGATTGGCTGGGGTTTTGAATCAAGGAAAAATAGCAAGATAGGGAAAAACCTGATGTCTTGCCAATAAACATCAATTAATGTGAGAACGATACAAATAGAATCAGAAGAGTGGTACCACAGCTCCAATTTGTCCTGAAACGGGTATAGCAAAATACAGCGAACCTCAAAGCAAGTGGTTTCACACCTTTTTTCCCCCCATGGTTTTCAGAAAAGATACTTGCCGCAAGCAAAGCTAATAAGTTGTTCTGAGAGCACTGAGATTTACAACAATTGATTTTCTATTGCACTGTCTTCTGGCTGGATCCTCTAGTGTCTGCCAGGGCTTGAGTTCTGAGCAGAGTTTATGCAGAGGTTGGGGCAGCCCTCCCTCTGGGGTAGCTCCTCTGGCACCTCATGGTGGGTTTGTGCACCTGTGGCTGCCCTTCCTGCTAGGCACTCATCAGGTCTTTCTCTACCATTTGCCTTTCTTCATGAAACATTTAAGAACTGGGATGCCTTTGAGCACTTCTATTGGGTTCAGCTGAAATTGCTAAAGAGTTCAAAAGGAAGGTGAGGTTGAGGGGAGATGGGATGTCTGTCTTTCATATACATGTGCACATACATATGCACTAGTATGTGATAAACCATTATGAGTGTGCAAGCCTTATTTTCTTACGCATACAGATTCAGAAATTCCCACTGATGTTGCAAAGCTCTAAGACAGGAGTGTTGCCAGATATCACTGACTCTGCTGGGTTGATGCTGGAATTACACTGGGAGTTATGCTAAATGCATTGAGTCTTGTCTTGCACAGGGTATTATCCATGTGGTGGATGTCCTGTCCTTGGAGACATTCAAGGTTGAGGCTGTACAGGGCTCTGGCAACCTGATCTGGCTGCAGGCATCCCTGTTCACTGCAGGGGATTTGGACTAGATGACCTTTAAAGGTCCCTTCCAATTCAAACAATTCTATGAATTGTAAAGAGCGTTTTCTGGCTATTCAGGGACACAGGGAATGGGAGCTGGGGGAGGTGGGATGCATGAGCCTGTTATAGAAGAGTGTTCCAGTGGCAATTTTGATGTCACATTCCTTCCAGATGACACCAGGACCAGGGAACAAAAATTTCATCTGGGTCAGCAGGCATAGAAAGCATGTGGCTCAATAGGTTAAGTAATAAGTGAATACTACCTCTGCCAAGAGGGAGGTATATGGATAAGTGCTGTCCCCTTCTATGTTCCAACAGTGACCAGGATTCCTTTCCTTGCCCATGCTCAGGATTCCTCAGGAAAGGGGAGAAAAGCAAATCCTTTCTCTCTGACCTGTGCTTGTGAGCTGCTGCTGAGAAATGCATATATCTGTAAGACTCTTAATTTCATTGAGGAAAATACCCAGAATTCATATGATGAAAGTCACGTGAATGAGAAGTGCCTGTTTACCTGGGTGTATCCAACTGCAAAGATGAATTGAGATCCCTTTGCAAATGTCCTCCTATTTCTTTGAGCGGAATAAATAAGAAGGTGATGACAGCTAATAATACTTTTCCAACCTTGCCACCTGGGGATTTCAGCACATTCTGTGAACTTTCCTCACTTACCTTTCTTAAATCTCATCTCTGCAGATGTCAAGTCATATTTTTCTCATTTTGGAAGGGAAAGCTCTGTGTTTTGACGAAGGATTTGGCCCAGATCATTCAGGAAACCTTTAGCAGGGACAGGAAGCAGAACAGTTTGATTAACTAATGCAGGCTTCCACATTTACTCCATAGTTTCTTTTTATTCCAAATAACTTCAAAGAAAGTTTGAGAAAGCAGTCTGAGACTGCTAAGATGTTTTCTTTCCTCCACAAGCAGGACACTGTCCTGTTGGGCACATGGTAGTACGGGTCAACATGGACCCCATGGAAGGTAAGGAGCCTGGCTTCTAGGGCACAGGGCTGCAGCTCGCCATACGGCCAGCCCCTTGCACTGGCAGGCAGGATCAGTGTTGGGGGGAAGAGTCCCTGGCACTGAGCTGTGAGTGTGTAAGGAATGGGATAATTGCAGGGGATGTATTCCCAAAATGTCTTTCTTGGTATATCCAGCTATAAAGGTGCAGCTTCATGAGAGAGCCGTGCCTGCTTATAAGAGAAATAGATTTGGACTAAAATACTAAACAGAGCAAGTCTTAGTGAGGCAGAAATCTACAGACAGAATTATGGATATTGCTGAATCCCCAATGTATTTTTAAACTTCATTTTAAAGGGAAAACAATGGAAAAAAGCCTCAAAGGCACATATTTAAGTGTTAGTTTCACAGTAATACCTCCTCAGAGATCTGACTTTATCACTACTGAAAGGAGAAAGCAGAAAATGGAATTGTTTTTGTTGTTCTATCATGTTTGTGACATGACGAAAATGTGGAGTTCTTCTGCCTTTTGCTTTTCACCTTGTTGAACTGCTGTCAGACTTCTGTAAATCGTTTGCACCGTAAACAAGCTTTGTAAGTGAAAGGGCAAGTGCTGACAAAAGCCAAAGGCAGAAATTTTGAATTGCATCTTTTCTTACAGAGGTAACTGGCTTCAGTGTGGACCAGCTTCACCTGGATCTGGGAAGTAAAGCCAAGATTTCTTGAAGCCCTCAGCATAATGAAGCTGAAGCAACAGTAAACAGACGAAGACTCTGAATATCTTGGTCTGGGCTTTTCACAAAGAATAAGGTAACTATTACTGAGGAGTTGGGTTTTGAGCAAAGCTATTGCCTTGTTTCACTGCAGGACTTCAGCTGCAGAAGTGTGTCAGACAAGCTCCCAGAAAGGCAGACACCCTTCGGCCAGGAGTGCTACCTGGAAACTGCCAGCTGCTGTGAGTCTGTGGCTGTTTCTAATCCCCATGTAAAATCTGCAAGACTGGCTGTGTTTTGCTTGCATACTTGACTGTTGCAGTCTAAGTACCCAGCACAGCAGGCAGTGCTGCTCTTGGGCAGGGAGCCAGTTCAGAAAGTCATGTTTTAGAGCATGCAGTGGCAGACTGGAATAACCTGGTACCTGCACAGAGCAGTGACTGTACTGGCGAGAAGCGAAAGGCATGGTGAGGGAAGCCTGCTCCTAATGCATCTTGTCAGCGCAGGATAGGATGGGTTTTCTGGGCTGCGAGGGCACATCCTTGGCTCATATCCAGTTTTCCATCCAGCTGTACCCCCCAGGTCCCTTTCATCAGGGCTGTGACTTATCCTTATGTCTCCCAGCCTGTACTAATAGCAGAGGTTGCCACGACTCAGAAGCAAGAACTTGCACTTGGCACTGCTGTATGAGGTTCACTACTTGAGCCTGTCTAGGACCATGGAAGTGGGACTGCACAAATAAATGTGTCTTTCACTCCCTGAAGTTTGCACAACATCAGCTACATCCAGTTTGTACTCAAAGTGTCCTGTTTGCAGATGTGATACTCCTGAAAGTTGGGGAGTGTTATTTAAGGAAACTGAGAGTCTTTTCTTATCTGGTATTTATGCATAAACCCAAATTCATTTGTGTTGGAGCCTGGGAAGTCCAAGCAGCAGCTCTTTCACATGAATACCTGCAGACTAAGGCCAACTTGCAACTCCAAGTGAGATGATTGGTATCTTCATCTGTTCCTGGCACAGCAGCACTAGCTGCCCTTTTGTCTTCAGCGCTTAGCTTTGGTGATTACATCTGAGGTGTCTTAGAAAGTCAACTGATGTTGTACTAATTAATTTTCTTTAACCACTTTCTTTTTATTATTGTTCTTTCACTGTTGCTTTTGCAACTCTCCAAGACTTATGCAACTATAGTTTTAATACAGCAGTGAGCTCTTAAGAATGTTATAACTTGGAAAATGTAAAATAGACAATAAAAATCACACAACCATAACTTATTTAAAAAAAAAAAAAAAAAGAAAAAAAAAGGGGGGGGACATGAAATCTATAGGTAGTATAAACCCCTAATCTTGCCCTGGCACCTCAGCATGTTTTTGAATGCACCTGATTTGCAATCAGCAATGATTAGTGTGAAATACAGCACCCTGTACACAGTGGATGAACACAGAGTCGTCCAGAGTAGGTGCTGCTTTAGCTGTGATGGACTGAAAATATAGAGAATGTTCAGGAAATATTAAACTTCATGCCTTGTATGTAGTTGTGATGCAGAGGAAAGAACAATAGAAAGAAAGGCTGCGTGTCTCCATACATGCCAGGAAGTTTCCAAACAGTACTTCCAAAAGTACCTGGCAAAAAGACTTCTTTCTAGAATAAACCCATTTTTCCTATCTAATGTAAAAAAGTGTGTTAAGAAGTAGAGATCAGCTTTGTCTGATGAAGCTGATTAGAAGGCTATGCAATTAAAGGATATGCAGTTTATAGAATAAATTTTTCAGGAGCTGTTTGGGAAATACAAGTGGAAGAATAGTTGAATCTCTACCATTCCCCTCACAACTAACAAGGCACCATGGTCTGGAGGAGGAGACATCATGTGCAGGAGCCGAGAGAAGTATGAAAAAGATTTGGTTTGCAAAAGAGAGCCTCTTCAAATAAGTGGAGAAGCTGAGAAGGGAAAAAAAAAAAAAAACAGACAAAGAGAAGAAAGGGACCTAAAGGTTTGTTATCTTTAGATACATACATTTCTGGGTCACTAAAGACAAGACAGCGTGATTTTGGATCACCTGATTATTTCATCCAAGATAGCTACCAAAGTGACATGAATCCCTCTCTGGAGATGTCTGCTTCTTGGCATGTATTAGGAATGGTTAGATAATTAAAGTAGGCAGAAGGAACCTCTCCTTCAATATTCCTAATTTTTCCCTCAGAGTAACAAGCCTGTAGTTATCCTAAGTGAAACTGCCAGACTGAATCTTGTCCCCAATGTGTTTCTTAATTGAACCATAACTGTTAAGTTGTAGTGATGTTCCTTGCACATTAGTCTAAGATTAAAGCTAAGGATAAACTCAGATGGCTTGCTGAAGTAGAGCCTAATTACTACTTTTTATAGCAAAAAACCCATACTCATTTTTCTGAGGTTCTAACTAGTTATGAAGACTGTAATGATTATGAGATAGAAATAAAATGCATTTATAGGGTCAGAAGTTAAATTATGTTTGGCAATAATTGTCTTCGGGTGCCATGTGGCTTGAGGATGCTCTGGTGCAGTGTACTGATATCAGCTTTATTCACACAGGCATCAGAATTGCTGTTAAATCTTGTTTCCAGAAGTCACAACTTGCTCCAAAGGGAGAGCTCACCTCAAGCCTGGGGTCAGTTCTGCAGCCACCGGTAATGCTAAGTAAAGGCTGGCAGGAGATTAGACAGAAATGCACATTCAATAAAGTCAAAAGGATTTTGTCTCCCTAAAGGTTTGGAAGCAATGAGTTTATAGATAACTCAACAACTGTTTGCCCTATGGACATCACTCTTTAACTTTCACCGAGGCAGAGCATGCTGTTATCCTGTAGACGTCCAGCAAAGCAGACAAGAAGAAATAGGCAATTTTCCTGGTTAGCTCTGTAGTACATGTAATACTTTTTTAGGACAGATCTTCTATGAAAGTCTGTATATAAACTTCAGTGCTATTTTTAACTTTGCCAGCTACTAAAGATATTTCTTTGGATGCCTCCAAAACCATCCTAAACTATTTTCATCCATTCTTTTAACTGTCCGTCTAAAAGATCGTAGACATATTCCCACAGATTCAGATCTTCTTGATCGCTCTTTGACTCCACTTGACATTCAGATTTTGTTGTCTCAAATTTATGCAACTCAATGGTGTGCAATTTCTTTCCAAATCAGTATTGCTGAGAACTGTTTAAATAACTTAGTACTCAGAAACAAATTTATTACATAGCTTCTTAAAGCCAAATTAAAACTTAAGGTTAAAATGAAAGTTAGAAATATTATTAATGAGAAATAGAATAATTCCTAAAATAATTTTTCTTGCCCAGTCTTGCCTTCACCTCCTTTTCTCCTTCTTCCAAACAAGGCATACCAAAGCAGTTTCCTTAACAGAATGATATTTAACACAGGGCATTACTGTTAATGATATATGTGCCACTGAGTTTCACGCCAGTAGCTAAATCTCAGAGATTTTTTAGAACTTAAATTTCAAAGTTGATTTGCAAACTGCACTTTGGATTAGAAATCCTGAATGCACTTTCTCAATATCCCCATTTATCATTACCAAGTCATTATTAGTTAATCAACTTTGAAAAAGACATTTCTTGCCCCAAAACTCTCCTTCCTTCCTTCCTTCCTTCCTTCCTTCCTTCCTTCCTTCCTTC